>NC_143523.1:3076618-3081618 GCF_031878675.1 Megascapheus bottae
TACATAGGATGAGGCCTGGAATGTGTGGTGTGTATATGTGACGCACATGGCATTTGTATGTAGTGTATGTGGTATTCGCATGTCATGCATGGGGTGTTTGCATATTGAGTATATGGAGCTTCCCTGTTGTGTTGCATTCACCCCTTCAATGGGAGGCCCGCAGGGGCATTCTCTCCTGTGAATGCAGCTTGTGTGCAGTCTCTTAGGTTTGTGACCTCTTTTTTCATTTTGCGTCTTCTTCTGAGTCCATGTCTAGTAGGTGCCCAGTGAATGTGTCTCATTCAGCGGGAACTTGAGTGCCAGTACATCAAAGATATGCATCCACAGTTCCTTTGGGTCAAAGCTGGCCTTTGCTGTGCCATGGTTTGTGTGGGCTGCCTATGTCAAGAGAAGCAGAGACACCAACCGAGTTGGCTCAGAGGCTCTGGATCTGGCTGTGTGGATGGCCTTGTGGATGGCTCTGTATTTACTCTATTCTCCACCCCATGTCTCCTTCCTTCCTTTGGCTGCTAGGTCAGAGTGGGTGTTGGGAGCAGGGCGGCACCCTCCATAAGATGCAGTCACGGATCTGACCTAGGAGATGACACCTGCAACATCCTGAGCACGGGACGCGTGTCTGCATGCAGGCGCTGTACGTGAGAGAAGGTTAACTTGACCCTGTTTGGTCAGTGGAGGTTTTACAGAGGGGATGCCGCTGAGCCCCGTTTTGAAGGATGAAGAAGAGTTTGTCTGACCAGCAAGATGAGGGCAGGAAACAATGGGCCTGGACGAGCTGGTTTCCTTCTGGGACCTCTGTCAGCGGCTTGGACAGGCTGGATGCTGCCCCGGGAGCCAGGCAAGCTTTGGGGGCAAGGCAAAGCAGGGCCGAGGCAGAGCAGGGGCCGAGCCAGCCTTTCTCTACCAGGCCAAGGATTTGGAGAGCAGCAAGGGGCCGGGGGTGGGGGTGGGGGTGGGCAAGGCAGGGTTGCCAGCAGGAGATACCATGTTCACATTTGCATTTTAGAGAGATTCCCCCGGCAGCGATTGGAGAGACTGTGCTGCAATTGTCCTTGCTTTATGTCTCCTTGGGTCACCCTCCTGGGACCCCTCCTGGTGGAGCCCGGCGGCATGCTGCCACAATGTGAGCCGGCAGCTGTGGCAACATCTGCAGCGACCATGAGGGCGGCATTTGGCGCCCAGGAAGAGCTGAGAGTGGAAATGAAACCAATAATGGGTTTTTTAAGCATTTGTTTTATTCTCGCTCTAAATATGCGCCCCCCTTCACCCTGTGGATGCAATCCTGTTGTGTCCAGGCCCGCCAGCAGCCGAGGCCGTCAGGGGTGGCGCGTGGATCAGGGTGAAGAAGCAGAGCTGTCCAGGGCTGCCTGGGTGGTGCGGGTGGGTGGTGTGTGCACGCCATCTTAGAGGTGTGGTGGGCGGGAGAGGGAGGAATTTGACTTTGAGACACAGGCACGGAGGCAGAGAGACACCTCTCACACCGGGTTTCCATCGCTGTCTTAGTCAAACAAGATGCCAGGACACCCTTCTGGGAGGTGGCACACTCATGATCTTACTTATAAATAGCCCCCTGGCCTGCTTTGTCAAGGGACGCAGACCCAGAGTCGGGCTCGCCAGCCACCAGCACGGCTGTGAAGGATGCTGTCTTTGGTCGGCTTACACCCTTTCCCAAGTCATTGTGGCAGAGACAATGCCATCTTCCTGAAAGGAAACAGGCAATAAAACCTACTCCAGGGCTTCCTTCCAGAACATTCCCATTGACACCACAATGCTTCCGGCCGGTTCCCTCCACCGAGGCCCTGGCAGGGAGACCCCGAGGCCCCAGGGGCAGACTCAGGTGCTAAGGACTGGGCTTTCCCTAAGTACGTAGTATAGAAACTTTTTTCTTAAAACTTGAACAAAGCTATTTTTTCTTTTCCTCTTTCTACCAAATTGCCATTCTCTTTTCATATGTCTTACAAAGCTTCAGACCTAGTGTTTAAAAATTCCAGATGATGAAGAGCCAATGCTTTTTTTTTAAGTATAAAATATCCAATTCACTTAAAAAAAACTACCAGTAATTATATGTTCTTTTAAATTAATAGGTGGATATGTTTTGCTTTTTGTGCTCTTTCTTTTTAAACAAATGTTATGCTTTATGGCAGCACAATCTTGCTGCTTTACAGTATCGATAAACTCAGGTACACCTGCGCTATAAAACCCACTTTACATGAAACAGGCCATTCCTGTTTTACAGCCCATTTTTCACCCATTGTTCTTGAGTCATGTCATAGGTGTGTTGTAATGTGCCGGGAAGGTGGACGCCTCAAAGATCAGTTGAACAAAACAGCCTAATTTTGCCAAGTTTAGTGCCAAAATCTGGATTGCAAAATGCAGGCCCCACATCCCAGAGGACGCGGGCTGTGATGTCACTTCCCAGAAAGTGGCCAAGATAAACATCTACTTCCAGATCGCTTGCACTTATAACATGAATTCTACCTCTTTTTCAATCCCCAAATTGCAGTTCCTGTTTTCTAACAATTTTAATGTGAACCTGCTTGACATTTGAACTTGCCTGACTTTTCCTCAGCCTCAAAGATTCTTATTACATTCCTAATAAAAGAAGCAAAATTCCTTTCCCAATTGCATGACACTTCTGGAGCCTGCAGACCCAGCTTCAGAGGATGCAGGAAGAATGCACCATGCTTCTCCCTGCTACAGGAGCACAGATGTAAGTTGGGCAATCCCAAGACACCGCCAGACAGAGTTGTGCAGCTCCACGCGTGCAGACGCCATGCTCTTTCACCCCCTTTGAGTGGACAGGAAGGCCTGCCTGCATCACTACCAGAATCCCTCTTCCCATAAATCCAGCGTGTTTGGTTTTCCTGTTGCATTTGGCAAGGGTCCCTGGGGAGATAAGGTAGTGGATCTGGTGCTCATAGACAAAGGGCTTGTGGCAGTTACAGCATGCCAAGTCTTACTGTCCTGGACCCATCGCCACATGAAAGGCAGGCGGAGTTATGCTGCCTGACCCAGTGCACAGAAGGAGAGCCTGGGAAGCAGATACAGTAAGGAAGGTGCAGGTGGCTCCCATTCCTGCTGCTGAAGGTCTCACTGGCTTCCGTGGGTGGCGTCCTCAAGGTCTGTCTGCAATCCTGGTGTGTCCAGTTTGGACGGCCACAGGGAAGGGGTCCCGGTGGGTGGGTGCTGTGTGGAAGGCAGCAAGCGCCAACATACCCAGCGACACTCACACCCGTCTCAGACAAGAAGCCCTAACCAGAGAGAGGCTGCACTGGGCAGCGGGTCCTTTTCTAGACTCCTCTTCTCTATCGCTCTGACACCCTTGGCTCTGGCCAGACTGGGTCTTAGATGTGTGGCTGACTGCTTCCTTCTCGTCTCTGTCTCTGTCTCTCTGTCTGACTGTCTCTGTTTCTCTATCTCCACATTTGAAGTTCATTGTGCCAAAATCTGGTCTGAAAAATGCCCGACTGATATTTCAGTATAACTGCGACACAAGGCCACTCGCCTGAAGATAGCCCAGACGAAAGTTATTTTAGAGTAGAAATAAATATTCTGTGCCTAAGCATGTTGCAGAGCATAGCCTATGTAAAGTTCTGCTGCTTGACCTTAGCTCTCATGCTTCCACTCAATGTCCTGGGGTCCCTGGGGACATCTTGTGGCTGCAGGGCTCCTGGGACATCTGACTGGGTCTGAGTGGGTTGCACAGACAGCTTCTTCTTGCCTTGGGGAGTGAGTGCATCATCACATTGGAGTCTCTGTGTTCTCCATCCATTAGATCGCAGAAGAGTCCAAGGGAGGCAAAAATCCTTCACATTTTTGGAACAGTCCCTGGCGTTCCACCCAGCAAGCTCCCTGCCTATGGAGAAGGCAGGCCTCCCTCAGCCCTGGAGACCCTCCTCAAATCTGGCCTGAGGCTGTCTTCGCAGTGCTCTCAGCTGCTGTGCACTGCTCCCGCCTGAAGCTCCGCCACTGGCCATGTGGGGGTAGAGCCTTGGGTTGTCCCCTGACCTTGAGGTTCAGGTTCAACGTGAGGCTGTGAGGCCTTACAGCATGGTAGCTGGTCTCTGTCTATAGGAAATAGTCACGACATTAAAAAGTATGTACCTACCTTTGCGACGAGCAGTCAAAACTTACATGGAAGCCGTGGTGAGCCTCTTCATCTGCTGTGTGGTCTTGGGGGATGCTTTCCCATGCTCCCCTGCGGCTCCCCACACTGAAGGGTTCCTGAGGGACTTTTCAGAGCTCATTGTATTTGAGAGCTCCAGAAACATGAGGTTTGGACTGAGTGTGGTGTAGAGGCCAAAACAGCCCATGGAGAAGGGTCCTACAGATCACCTCCAATTTCACAACACAATTTAATCGGTCAGGGCTGTGTGTGTGTGTGTGTGTGTGTGTGTGTGTGTGTGTGTGTGTGTGTGTATGTGTGTATCTAAGTATTCACATGTGACCACACTGCTTTCTAGAACAGTCCTCACTTTTGCAAAACTCAGGCAGAGTAGAAGAAAATCATTCCTAAGAGCCCAAACCACCACAAGCACCAGTCAACCTGCGAGGTGGTTTGAGTTGCTTGCTTAGCCCCAGCCACCTCCTAAACTCAATTTCCAACCAGCCTCCAGCCAGCAGGTGTAAAAGGAGAGCCTCGCCCGAAAATGTCTCATTGGCTGCCCAGAGCCCGGTCTTCTCCAGTATCTGTTCACAAAGTACGTTGTTAATTGTTTGAGTTTTCTGCCAATAGGATTTCCTGCAAATTAGAATGGTAATCTCTGTGGGTATTTCCTGAATTAAAAGAAAATAGATAATAAAATAAATAAATACTAGTTGTTTGGTTGTATAAGCTTTTGAGACCCGTGAGGGTACTCATCAATTATTAAACATGGCCAAAGATGACGTCCCCAACTCGTGTGTTTTGTTCCAAGGAAGGCACGCCCGAGAGGCTTCAGGCACACGTTTCTGCCTTCACACATTTCTGCCCGGCCCTGTATATCTTGCCCAGAGCTGTCAGC
>NC_143523.1:6359504-6437004 GCF_031878675.1 Megascapheus bottae
CAAAATTATCACCAGGAAGTGGGTACTTGGTCGAGATAAGGTCAAGGGAGAAGAGATAGACAGATGAAGAGGAGGAGAGGGGAAAATACAGTCAAGAAATCAATGTACGAAATGAAGATGAGCGAGGGAGGAGGTGGGTAGGGAAGGATGAAAGAAAATGTTGAAAGGGTGACATTGATCATGAAGCGCTGCTTTGTTAAATGACAACTCCTCGTTACAACTTCTTAAAGGTATTTTTAAGTTGAAAAGGAAATTATCCAATCAAGCCCAGATATAATAAACAATACAGCCACATGTATTCATATTTTTTTAAACGTTTGTTGTCAGGGTGATGTATAGAGGGGTTACAGTTACATTCATAAGGCTGTCAGTACATCACTTCTTGAACATTGTTACCCCTTCCCAGGTTTTTCTCCCACTTTCCCTCCCCTTCCAAGTTGTCAGGTTCATTTCATAAAACCATTTTGAGCTGAACAGTCCTCAGAGTCAGCGAGGAAGGGAAAGGGCTGCCCCCCTTCCTGCGGTTCACAATCTTCCCCATCTGCTCAGGTCCTGTGGATTAGCCGGGAAAAGCTAGCCTTCCTGCAGACAGGTTTGAGTAGTGCACCATGTTTCACAGGGCTCAGATGTCCTTTGATTATTTAGCTTGATTTTTTTTAAGGTCAGGAATGATCTCTTTAAATGATAATAATGTAGAAATGATTTCTGAGCAGACATTTTCCTTACTTTGTAAAGTCACACTTGAAGACTTTTGGGTAGTGATGGTAACAGACAATGGACACATCAGATGGATTGAGCGTGCATGGGCCCTGTTCACTAAGTAAACATATGTCAGGGCCTAGTTCAGATACCACCGTGTTTGGGGGGCTTCCCTGTGGTCTTGCTGGTTGTTTTATCCATCCTTAAATGCCCCTGCTAGCTCTGATTTCTCCAGTAGCACCTATTCCATTGTGCTCAGCCTCACCTGTCTTGCTGTCTTGCTTGTTGCCCCATAGTGAGGTCCCAGAAGGGGAGAGCTCCCCTTTAATTCCCCAGCTCCTGGCACGTGTGGGCTAGGACGTGGGAGATGGCTCTTGTGTGGGGGTGAATGAGTCATAGGAGAGCTCATTAGATTTCATCTTTCACATTGGGCAAGAAGAGGACCTGTCACAGGGAGTTCTTTTTTTTTTTCTCTTTCTTCTCCAACTTAATACTAAGTCACTGCTCTATGTGACTTAGAAAGAGGAGTTTTCATCCTCTTCCCCATTTTGTTCTTCTTTCCCGTCTTCGTTCTTCTTAATCACAGGGAAAGACTTGTCATAAATGTCTCCAGTGGGGGATCGTTCTGAAGAACACCCTTCTCTTCTTTCCAGGCAGGCATTAACGAGAACGATTTGTACGACGGGGCGTGGTGTGCGGGCAGGAATGACCTCCATCAGTGGATTGAAGTGGACGCTCGGCGCCTGACCAGGTTCACGGGGGTCATCACGCAGGGAAGGAACTCGCTGTGGCTGTAAGTGGGCCTGCACTGGGCTTGCTGGGTCCATGTCTTCTGGTCACCATACAAAGGTTTGGGCAGACATGGGGAAGCTTCCTAGAGGATCTGGTTGGGGTGCTGGGTGGAAGGAAAACTGGGATGGACACTGCCTGTGCCCTGGACTCCCCCTTCCCACCTCTGGGGCAGGAACAGAGACCAGGGTCCACCTGGGAAGCTGGATGCAGTAGGCAGAGGCGGTGTTAAAAATGAAGCTCGCCAGGCCGGTGGCTGCCATCTTGGATGGTAGTGAGATAACAGAATCCTAACAGATGGACTGAATGCAGCCCGAGGCTGGAAGTGAACCAAGAGGAAGTGAGTGTACAGTCTTCAAGCAGAGAGTCTGAATGGTCAGACTCTGGGAAGAACTAGAAGTTTGGGTGGGCTCCTAAGTGAAGGACCACGGGAGAAGTAGTACTGTGGGGGGAGTCATGTAGCGAGAAGCCTGGGAATGAGATGGAAGACCGTCTCAGACCCGGGTTCAGAGCATTTCAGTACCAAAGATGACCTGATCCCAAGAGAGGTGGTTACAGCTCCTTCCCCCAAATCCCTCATCCCATGGTTTATGACTAGGGTGGTCTTCTGATTATTCAGCTTAAAGAGGAGGGAACTTGTAATGCATGCTACACCTGGATGAACCATAAGGGAATTATCTAAGTCAAGAGAAGGTACATGGCACCTATAGTAGAAAGTAGAGTGTTAGTCTGGGTACTTGCTCACAATTATAATTTTAGCTGCTCAGGAGGCTGAGACCTAGAGGATCAAAGTTCAAAGCCAGCCTACGCAGAAAATTCCAAGAGATTTTTATCCCCAATTAACCAACAAAATGCTGGACTGGTAGCCTTGAGCAAGAAGGCACAGAAATAGTAAGCAAGCCCAAGTACTTCAAGAAAAGGAAGGAAAGAAGGATAGAAGGAAAGGAAAAAGAAAAAAAGACATAAAAGAAAGTAAAACAAGGATGGGGAGGGGCCGGGAGTTTGGCCTAGTGGTTAAAGTGCTTGCCTAGCGTGCATGAAGACCCAGGTTCAATTCCTTGGTACTACATATACAGAAAAAGCTGGAAGTGGTGCTGAGGCTCAAGTGGTAGAGTTCTAGCCTTGAGAAAGTCAAAGGACAGTGCTCAGGCCCTGAGCTCAAGCCCAGGACTGGCAAAAAATAAATAAATAAAAAAAACAAGGATGGGGAGCTATAGATTATGAAGACATTAAGCTTTGGGACAGTGAAGTATTCTGGGATGGGCTGTGGTGATAGTTATAAATAATGTAGATGTTCTAGAGCTGAATGCATACCTAGAATTGGTTAAAATGGTGAATTTTGTGGCATATGTCTTTTATGACAACAAGCAAAGCAGAATGTGAGAAACCCACCTTCTCTATGCAAGCCCAGGGATCATATTGGAGATGGGGTATGGGGGTCAGGGGTTTTAGCCTTGGGGTGGTTATGCAACAGCAACTTGTGGACAATAGTGTGCCATTTGGGGGGCTTGATAGGCCTCTCCAGGCCCAGTGAGACCTCAGCACATTATGACCGTGAATGAAAAGCCTCTAACTTTCCCCTCATCTGTGTCCCTGAGAAGCCCAGGACACGTGGGCTCCACATTAGGAGGCAACATTCAGGAAGCAGTGCTGTAACTTGGGAAAGGTCAACATTTTTAAGTACACTGTGATTAAAGAGCTGAGCCTAGCATCTGTCCTCACATTTCGCCACCTGTCATTTTCACTGCAAAGGGACATTCTTATATAGTGACAATTATCAGGCAGTGACTCATCACCTGTTTACCTCTGCATTTCTTTTTTTTTTATTGTAAAGACAATGCTGTAGCATCCAGAAGCATTTTAAAACATTACCCAGGATTGTACTGTTTGGATGCAAATAGAGTTTTTTACACATTGCAATCATATTGCGTATCCAATTACGCTATTTTTAACTTAATATATCAGTAACATTTTTCATGCTGTGACTCAGACTTCATAATGGTGGTTTTTAATGGTTTGTAATTTACTCAGCCACACCTCAATCTCTGTCCCAATTTTCAGCTATCATATATCATATTGCAAGAAACATTTTCCTACTTTTATATTCCTTTGAGTTATTTGTTTGAGATAAAAATTTCAGAGCTGGGATAATTTGTTCATTTTGACAACTTTGAGTTATGCATTTGTGCTATTTTGTAGATGATGTTTTATTTGATTGCTTTTTAGGGGCATTTAGGCTGGCTGGTGGTGTTCTCTGGTGCTGATGTGTGTGTGTGTGTGTGTGTGTGTGTGTGTGTGTGTGTGCCCTTGCATGCATATGTGCATGTGTGAGTGCTAGTCCTGGGGCTTGAACTCAGGACCTCCAATTCTCCTTAGCCTTTTCCCTATTTGAGCTACAGTTCTACTTGCAACCTTTTGCTGGTTGATTTAAGCTGCGATATACACTGTGCTCCCCATAGAAGCTTAATTCCCCTGATAATTGTTTCTCCTGATTAGCTGCTAATAGGAAAAGATGACAACAAACATGGCAGTTGGGTTACTCAATGAAAATAGAAACCTGGAAAGAAAGACTGGCTTGAGATTATGAATAAGGCATGAGAGCAGGGATTTTGACATTTCTGTTTGCATACTAACCTGTCTGGTCACTGTTATGAGATATCCAAAGTTGGGTTATTATTGGATTAGAAAATAAGAGCAAAGTAGATCTAATCAAATTCCATTTCAGCTAGAAACACAAGAGGGCTTGGGTTAAGACAGAAATCACAACACAATAATGTCTTTCCTTACCTTAGTGAGGGCAAGAGCATCCAAGGAGGAAGGTGAGGGATAGGATTACCTTTACGAGTCAGACTGGAAAAAAAATGTCTAAATGTATTTCAAGTCAAATGACTCTCAGGGATAATGGGAAGAAGAAATCTGATGAGCTTAAGCGTTTCCCTTCACGACTGTCTCTGCAGAATAGGGACGGAAATGGGCCAATGATGTATTTTGCTATCAGTGTGATGGGGAGGCATGTCAACAGTAGATGTGATTAAATACTAAAAGTAGAGAAGACTGTCTTTTTATTCTTCCATTCTGATCTCTGTCCCTACCCTGTTCTCATTACTATTTTAGTGTCTTGTTGAAAGGCTTTGTGTATTTCTACCCAGTAGTTGGTGAGGTCCTCGGTGATAAAGACACTTGATGGTCTGTTTCTCTGGGAAAATGTCCAGGACCAGAAATCTATTAGAAGCTCAATAGATGATTCTTGAATGAATGAATGACATTATGAGGAAAATTGGCAAAGATTCATTCACGCTGGATGTCAATTAGTTATCTAAGGCTAGCAGCAGGCTCTAGATCTAAGGGGAGAAGGGAGAGAATTTAGAAGAAGTTGAGGCATGGCAGAGCCATCAAGAGATAAACAGCTCAAAGAACTTAGGGCTCTGGACTCAGTGACTCCTGGCCGTGCTGGTTAAGAGATTTCCCCTCTCTGAATCCTAGTCTTTTGACTTCCAAAATGAGATGCCTCTTTTTTTAAATGCTATTCTATCATTAAGATGTGGGAAAGGTCAGATGTAATCGTATTGTTATATTTTAAAATTATACAGCACGTAGGAGTTGCTAATAAGGTGAGCATTTTTCCTTCTGATCTAGAACAGTGGACATATAATTTCATTTTTAGCCATGGATTCTTCTCCAAAGCAGGATCTTTTGGGGGAATTTTTGGAAAAGTAAGAGCGTTCACTGTGTGTGGGTTTCTGGGTGAAGGAAGGATTGCCTGCCTGAACTTCGCTTCCCCAAATGCCAGTTCCTACTTCTTGGATTCTGCAGGTCCAAGGCAGATATGGGATTCAAGTTAAACATGCAGTATCAGAGCTGGAGTCTAAGTCATTTAAATTAAGAACAGACTCTCTTCTCAGAGAGTTCTGAATTTGATTGGTAGGTTTTAGACCTGGAGAGAAAATGAGTTGCCAGTGATTCTTGTTGGTTGTTGATATACAGCAATACTTGACAAGAAGATGGTGTTAAAAAGTGTATACAGATTATTAATAATACTTGTCATTTATGGAACTTGTACAGTTGGTATATCCATGAGCACACATCTTGTAATGGCAGTACTAAGACTGAACTAAGGGCCTTGTGCTTGCTACACTGAGCATCACTTCAGGTGCTTTAGCTAGAGTCTTTTGCTTTTGCTCAGGGCCAGCCTCAAACATCTGCCTCCTGTATAACCTGGATTGCAGGAGTATGCGACCATACCTGGATAGAGTTGCTATTACATTTTAAATTTTCTTAACTTAAAATTGTTATTATAATGGTGGTATACAGAGCAGAGGGGTTACCATTTCATGTCAGGTAATGAGTACATTTCTTTTTGGATAATGCTACCCCCTTCTTCACTCTCTCCCACTTTTCCCCTCCCGTCTCTACAAGTTATATAGTTCATTGTCAACATATTGGTATTTTAAATGAACATCCACAATACCTTACGTTCCCGACACTGTCTGTAGGCATTCAACATAATGTTTATCAAGTGCTCCATGCTGAGCACGAGGGAACACAGACCTGAGGCAGCCATGACCTTCCAGTCTCCTGGGAGAATCTAGTCTGTGAACGGCTGGTGCGCCCTGACGTGAAGCAGCAGGAGCTGGTGTCCAATCAGTGATAGAAAAGGGGACAATGTGGCAGAGAAGTCCTGAGGCCACACTGGTCCCGCCACTCATTCACATCCAAGTTGATGACAAAGTCTACAATTCTAGTTTTCACAATTTTTTCAAATAATTCATGCTATCTGAAAGTAATAAAATATAATTGCTTTAATTATACTATGTAATTTATATTTTACCAATATAAATCACCATTCCTCACTGCATGGCAATTCAGTGAAATGTTAGTAGGCCCATAAAAATGGGTCTTTCATTTCTCTAATAACAGAAAGCACATTCGCTATAGGAGTTGCAATTAGAAAGAAGCCTGATGACTGAAAAGTTCATTATCCTCCTTGAGCTGAGTCAATGCTTATAAGGACTTGGAAGAAAGGCAAATGATTTTTAAAAGCTAAATGCTTTCCAGTTTGGCTGTTGGTAGATGAAACCATCTGTTTTGTAAGGGAGGCAGCAGTTTGAGTGATGGATTTGCGAGGTTGGAATGAAGAAAGTTAACTAGTTGGCTGAGTTTGCAAAAGGTTAGTTGAGTTAGGGAGAAGAATGCAGCTTCTGCCAGGAGCCAGGCTTTTGCCCAAGAACATGACGATGGCAAGACTGACAGAGCTCTGGGAAACTTGCATGTCCTTCCAAGTGGAGTGGCTTAGCTGGGGTTCTAGGCATGGACTGCTTTGAAAAAGGAGAGTTGCCCAAGCCAGGAGAAGCACATTAGGACAGGTAGCCTCAAGAGAGGATCCAGTGCCAGGCGTACACTGGCACTGAAGTGGAGTGCGTGCAGGAGGGGCTCATGACAGCAGGGAGGCCGCCACTAGTGGAAGGTTGCCTCTGGGAATGAGCAGGGTTTTGTGGTCCCCTAGACAATCCAGGTGTGGGAGAGTTGCTGAGTGGGGGCCAGACATTCACCGGGGGTGGAGGGTTTTGTGGTCTTGCAGAAGAGGAGGTGGAGTTCCCTGAAGAGAGCCAGTACAGCAGGATTAGGGACTGGAAACAGCCCACGGTCTCCATTGAGGAAAAAACACAGGGAGTTTGCTTCTCCATTTGCAGCGAGGGAATTGTTATCCTTATCCTTCATGGGACACTTGATGGTTTGTGCACCAAGGGGTCTTAGAAAGGAAGTTGAGGGGTTGAGGTTCAGGGCTGGTATGGTAGGAGTTTATGTCACAGGTCAAGTTCAAGGATCACTTGGAGGAGATGAGGCTCAAGCAGAGATAGAGGCCTGGCTGTCAATTTGAAGACTCCACGAGGCAGCAGAGGTGACCGCAGGGCCCAGGGCCCTCTCAGTGTCTCTAGAATAGGCTGGCCCAGGGCTCAGGAGACAAGAAGGAGGCCACAGAGGAGGGAAAATGAAGGTGAGAAGAAATGGAGATATTAAGGAGTCAGGGGAGGGTGTTAGTTTAAGGCAGAGAAGGAAGAAGAATGGAAACCCCAGACAACCTCCTTTGCTGAGGTCCCATTTGCACAACAAAGCTGTGCTGGCTCCTTCTCTCTTGGTTTGTGTTCCTCTGAGAACCATCCTAGTCTCAGCTGCTCTTGTCTCCTATTGGGTGATCCAGACCCCCTCCCACAGCAGCCTGCCAGCATGTTCTGGGAAGGGGCACAGGACCAGCACCAGGAGCTCTGGAAGAGAGCCCTGCAACCCTGGAGTTAGAGTTCAACCTGAACCAGTGATTCAGCCATCATTCATGTATTCACTCTGCCAGCTTCTTGGGAGAGGTACGGGTGTGCTCCTAGAATGTGTCATGCAGTGTCTCTTCATTTAATGAAGTGTTCAGCACTGTGGAGGGTTGGAGAGACGGAAGCTCCTGGTAGAGAGCTGCCAGGAGCCTGCCATGAAGTGGGCAGATTACAATGAAAACACCTTCAAGTTCAAGGCCAGACATGCAATGTTTTTTTTTTTTGGTCTTACGTTAAATTTCAGCTATGCAGAGGTCTCACTTGCTTTTCTCATCAGTGAGGACTAATCTCTCAGCGGGTTCATCATTTGATGGGCTCTTGGGAGTGACAGGCACTGAGAAGGTAGGGCCTAGGTGGTTGGGGGCGAGCCTTCCGAACAGAGTCCTTAGGAGCTGCACCTTCTCTAGTCCTGTTTTTCTGCTTCCTGGCTTCCATGAGGTGAGCAGCTCTACTCTGCTGTGTCTTCTCCACCATGTCGCTCTTCCTCTTGGCAGGCCCAACCACAGATCCAAGTGACTATTGACTGAAACCTCTGAAAAGGTGCCAGAAGAAATCCTTCTTCAAACAGAGAGACAAAGAGAGAGAGGAATGGGGAGGGGGAAGAAAGGAAGGAAGGAAGGAAGGAAGGCAGGAAGGAAGGAAGGAAGGAAGGAAGGAAAGAAGGAAGGAAGGAAGGAAGGAGAGAGACAGAAAGATAATGATTCCTGACGTTTAAACTTCATTTTAATGTTTATGTGATTAAATGTGCATGATTAAACTGTTGAGATACTAGTGAAAATAGAACAAATCCTTCTTCCTTGAGGTCACTTTTCTCAGGTAGTTTGTCACAGCAGTGGAAAGGTGCCTACCACAGTTTCCTGTTCTCTGAAGTGCACAGGATTTTAGACTCCATCTGTTCCTCTGTTTGTCTATCTGGAAAATGGGCTAGTAATAGCACTCATTGCTGAGGTTGTGGTGAGGACTGAAGGAAGATAATTCACACGAAGTGGCCGAGGTTGTTATGACACACAGTGAGTGGCCAGCTATTGCTCACATTTTCCTGGGGCTCTCTCCTTCCTGTGGAGGAACTTACATGCCAGTTTCCCCTACCTCTCTTTCTCTCCAGCCAACCTCAAGTATGTGCTCAGACTTTGCTCTCTGTTTTCTCCTGGCCCTGGCTTGCCATGTCTCAGAGTCCTTAGCAGGACATTGTTGTCATCATCCTGGAATGGGTGTGTGGCCTAGGGGTCATCCACCTTCTAGGTTTCTCAGCCTGAGGATGTGCCATCCATGCAATGGAGGCCCAGAGCACATGTGCAGAGATGCCATCAGACAGTGTGGCATCTCCTTCTCTGGCTTCCCTGTAAGTCTCCCCCCTCCATGCATTCAGAGCCGGGACCTTCAGGGTCTCATGCCTCCAGAGAGCACCTAGTGAAGACTGTGCCTGAACCATGTGGTGGCAGAGTAGCGCCATCTGAATCCTACTTCACCTGTATTATTTCATTGGCATACATTTGGTGGGCACGGGATTTCTGCAGGTCAAGGGACAGGTACTCAGGGTTACTTCATGAGGTGTTCTGAGACCCTTCTTGTCCCCACTGTATGGATGAGAAAACTGAGAGGTAGAAATAACCCACTTGTCTCTGGGTGAAATCCTCATCCTCACTCTCCCTCACTACCATGGCTGGTGTTGCTTCTGTGCTAGGAGGCTCACCACACATACGATACCTGGAACAGGGCTTGTGTGTACTTCGCAGAGCGCTTCTGAGCCCGGGCCAAGGGTCTTCCACAGAAGGCTGTGATCCAGGCCTGGAGACCTTTTGCAGTTCCTAAGAATACTCATTGTAAAACAATCTGGAAAAATAAAAAAGCTGGGCACTTAAACTAGAGAGCATTTGACTATAGAATGGCAATATATTTGTCTGTAACCTGATGCAGGTAAGAGGTACCCCTGTCATAGAAGAAGTGGCCTGTGCTCTACAGAGCAATGTCACTCCTGCAGTGTAGCCAGGTCCTAATTTGTGGCACCTGTGATTAGGCAGATTGACCCAGCAATGTGGAAGGAAGGTGACATTCAGCTCAGTGAGATCACTGGGGCATTTTACTTGTGGAAGGAAGTGGGAGGCAACGGTCGAGTCATGGCAGCCAGAGAAGGACTAGTCTCATACTGACTTAGAAGGTGGAGGGAGGGCCCAGCCTCCTCCAGATACCCCAGAAAGAACCGGGCTCTGCTCACTCCTCATTTTAGGAGCTCTGCCCTCCAGAACAATGGCAGAATGAAACTGTTATTTCACCAGTAAGTTTGTAGCAGTAGCATGAAACTGACAGTGCCCTCATACAGGGTCTGTGCTCCTCCAGGGACCAGTGCAGCCTGCCCTCTGCCCTGTTCCCCCTGCCCCTTGCCCTCTTCCCTTTGCTGCAAGTCATGCTGCAGACAGGTGCTGCCAGGCCAGAACCAAAGCTACGCCAGCCTTGCCTCTCCATTCCTCAGCATCCACGGGAGCCATCTCTTGGTTCCTTTCCCCTAATCACTCAAGTGTCCGCTCCAGATTTGGGAGCTGTAAATACCTTCCTTTTAGTTCTCTCCAGTGGGGCTCAATGTTTCCCTTTCCCAAAATTTATGTCGCATTGGCCCCTAAAGGGGCATTTTCTCCCGTTTCCCTGGCAGACACTTCTACTGGAGGGGATGGAAAATAGATAATATTGCTAAGTTTGTAGCATTCCCTTCTGCCTTCCCAAAAGCCATGGTAACCAGTCCAAAGTGAAAACCCAATAAATCAGTGGGCTTGGGTTGGACACAGAGTCCACCGGTATTGGGCTGTGCTGAGAATGTGGCAGAGCCTTAGATGGGTCCATCCTTCCAGCAGAAGGAGGGAAAGGGAGAGGGAGAGAAAATGAAGGCAGCAGTCAACAGAGAGAGGGAGGAGAAAGGAAAGAAGCAGAGAGAAAGAAAGAGAAGAGTTAGAGAGGAGTGAAAGAGAGAGGAGGAAGCAGGAGAAAGGGAGGGGTGAAGGGAAGAGAAAGAAGTTCGGGAGGGGAGGAGAGGGGAAAAGGTAGGGGGGAGAGCTCATGTTCAGTATTAACTGTGTATATCCCCCTGCTTATTGCACATAAAATAGCGCTCCCCTCCCTCCCTCCCTCCCTCCCTCCCTCCCTCCCTCCCTCTCTCTCTCTCTCTCTCTCTCTCTCTCTCTCTCTCTCTCTCTCTCTCTCTCTCTCTCTCTTTTTCGTGTCTAAGTCTCTTGAGCCAACAGTGCTGTCCAGGTGTAACTGGGCCTTGAGTGGGACTGAAGCCACCAGACTGCTGGAAGGGAGGCCATGGGCGGATGGGGAGCTGCCAGCTTCCTTGTGATTTCAACAGACTTGGCCTAAGAAAACGAGGCAGGCTTTGAGACCCTTCCTTCTTCTGATTGAAGAGGGACTCAGCGCTGCTTTCTCTCAATGCCCAGTGCTCGTCAGGCCTGGGGAGAAGATTGATTCATGGGCCTATGACAGGTGGAATAGCCGATCCAAAATGCAGGGGGAGGAAGTGCTTTACTTTTCATGTTTGCATGTGTGTGTTCTGATACTGTGAGGATAGGACTGGATTCGTTTATGCTTCATGTTCAGCTTGTGCATATGGCCTCTGGGCAATGTTACATAATATTTTCCATGTAGGGTATCTCAACAGCCACCCATTACCTAAGACCAGGTACGGAAGCTTCCATCTGCAGTGTCACAAATGTTAAGTGCCTGGGTTTCCAGATCTGGGTGCTCAACCTTCACTTATGTGACTTGGCCCATTTTCCACGTCTGGTGGTGGTGGCTGAGCTGGCAGAGGCCACTTGTAAGGACCTGGAGACATTGCTTCTGTGGTAAAGTGAGGAGAGAAGGCAGAAGACTGGTGTCTTGTTTTTCTGTAGCCTGAAGCTGGGTAGACTGACAGCTTCCTTTTCATTGCTTTTCTAAATTGCTATTAGCTCTTCTAGATCCTTTGCCTTCCCATAATAATTTTAGATTAATCTTGTTTCTAGCTACAAAATACCCTATCGGGATTCTGATGGGAATGATACCAATGCTGTGTGTAAATTCTGAGAGAACTCACATCCTTGCTGTGCTAATTCCTCCAATCTGGGACCACAGAATGTTCTTCCATTGATTTAAATCTTTCATTAGTGTTATTATCATGTTTAGCACACAAGTCCTCTGCATGTTCTGTTAGAAATACATTTAAGTAGTCTAGGGTGCTTCTGTTAGTGTTTACAGGTGACAAACTAGTACAAACACTTGCCTGTTATCCCTGAAAGGCTGAGATTAGGTGGACTTCAATTCCAGGTCATACTAGGAAAAAATAAAAAGAAATTCACAAGACCCGTTCTAACAGAAGGAGCTGGGTATGTTGGGAGAATCTGCATCTCCACGAGGAGTGTAAAAGGAGGATTGCAGTCTTGGAACTTTCCATGCGATACAGAGCAAGTTATTTGATTCCTCATGCACTGTTCCTTATCTGTAATGTGGGGATGGTAGTGGGACTTAGCCTGGAGTACTGGTCAGATGAAGAAACAAGAAGAGCACTTAGTATCCCATGCAGCTCTCTTAGCATCCAGTAGCGATTTGCAGGGTCTTTGTTCTGGAACTGTGGGAAGCCGGTCAGGGGAAAGTGGTTCTCCCCCAGCAGAGGAGTGGGAACAAGGCCTCAGAGGGAAGCCACCCCTGCAGTGGCACCGGTGTGACAGTACCAGTGTGACAAGCCCATCTCTGCCACAGTGCTGTCACCCACTTATTCCCCATCCCCAAGGGAGAATACTTGGGCAGGCCTTGTCAAAGGCAGCCGGTGATGTGGAACTAGATCTACAAATCCTGCAGACGGCCCTGGTGAAAACAAGGGCACAGCTGCTGTTGTGTTACAGAAGTCCAGTCAGGGCCCGCTTTCAAGGAAAGGCGAAGGATGGCTCCGAAGGGCGGGCCCGCTCCGACCCATGGGAGTGGGGACGAATGGGCATCCTGATTGGAAATGGGTTGAACGGGGAACACTGCAAACCTCGGGGACACACTGCAAACCCAAAGATGGAGGCAGGGCTCGGATTTACTGTCTTGTGTTGGCTTCTTTTGCACCAAGATGGTAAATAACGGTGCAGTAAATAGCTCAACAGAAGCACATGGCCCAACCTGGAAGATCAGGAGCCCGTGGGCTGTGTGTTGGGCTGCTGAAATGTAGGAGTGGAAACATGAAGGTACCAGGGCGTTACTCCAGGATTTTTCTCCCCTCTCTCTGGGTGTATTTCTGAGCACTAAACCTAGAGTCTTGCGTCTGCTAGTGGGTCTTGTCCCACTGAGCCCTCAATTCACTTTCCTTCTAAAAAATACCTCATTATCTCAGTGAATATTTCTAAACTATCAAATAATCTTGATTTTTGAAACAAAAAAAGGAGACTTTCAAATCTTGCTTTCAAAGAAGCAGGATTCAGCTTGTTGTGGTGGCTGGTGCCTATTATTTCAGCTACCCAGGAGGCTGAGAAAAGGTTGATTGGAATTCAAGGCCAGCCCAGGCAAAAAGTCTAAGAGATTCAAAAAAAAAACAAACAAAACAAGCTAAGTGTGGTGGCACAGCCCTGTAACCCCAGCTTCGTGGGAAACATGGCTAGAAGGAAGATAGTCTAGGGCAGTCTGGACATAAGCGGAAAATCTCACTTGAAAAATAATGAAAGCAAAGAGGGCCCTCAAACCCTAGAACTGCCATCAAAGCTAAAAATAAATAAAAAAGCAAGATTCCGTCTTCTGGCTTCTGCCTCCTGTACTGGTTAATGGAAGCCAGTGGAATTATTCTAAGCTGGAAGAGGCCAACTTTTAGTACAAACTAGTCAGGATAAAAATTACTAGCCTGTGCTGAGCTACTGTCATCAACCTCTTGGTATAGAGTTGTAGCTGCCAGAAGTAGTATGGCCAGGATGTGGCAGAGCCTTGCTCTGGCAGTCTGGAAGTCCCCCGACCTCTGCAGGATGCCTTCTACCCCACACATTACCCCACCATTGTCCTGTGTGAGAGATCTGTTCATCTCAGACTGCAGAGCACTGAGGACAGACAGCTTCCTTGTATGGATTTTGTTTACTGGCTGCCATCTTCGATGCCCAGTAGAGACCTTTCCATTTCCTACTGAGATAACTCTTTCCGGTGAAGATTTCCAATACGAGGCTGACATCAAGCCGAGGATGGAGGAATGGCTGAGCCCATGGTTTTCCTAGGCATTTTCTAAAGTTTACATCTTTGCTAAGTTTTACAGAAGTCATTCCCTTACTTCTTTGCAAAGAACCTTCTGATCTCCAGCTTTTCTTTCAAGTCCATCTAAAAAATAACATTCAGCCAGCAGAGACTTTCATTGGCTTTTGGAATACAAGGCAACAGAGCCAAAAGCCAAGTGCTTTTCAGTACTTTCTCATAAAATTCTGGTGACCCCTCTCCAGAGTGTCATAGTAAAACGTGAACTCAAATATAAAAGCAATTTTGCTTTATATTCCTGCTTTGAATTTATGACAGAGCTATACATTGGCCCTGATTCTTGCATGCGTTGCAAGAGAATGACCTTGAAATGAGTGGAAAAATTGAAACATTGCTAGAGGCAAGAAACAGAAATGATAGAGAAGTACACTGGTTATTTTTTAATTAACAAATTATTTTGCAGTTTAAAAAGCCATGTGAAATTACAGGTTATTAAAAATAGCTGGTGGCTCATGCCTGTAATCCTCAATACTCAGGAAGCTGAGATCTGAAGATCCAGGTTTGTAGCCAGCTGGGGCAGAAAAGACCATGAGACGTTTATCTCCAGTTTAAACAACAAAAAGCTAGAAGTATGGGCTGAGAGTTTGGCCTTGTGGTAGAATGCTTGCCTACCATGCATGAAGACCCCGGTTCGATTCCTTGGTACCACATACATAGAAAAAAAAGCCGGAAGTGGTGCTGAGGCTCAAGTGGTAGAGCTCTAGCCTTAAGAAAGACCCAAGGACAGTGCTCAGGCCCTGAGCTCAAGCCCAGGACTAGCAAAAAACAAAACAAAACAAAACCTAAGGGAGGCTGCTGGAAGAGGAACAGAAAAGGAGATAGAGTGATAAAGTGAATGGATTTAAATTTAAATTCTCACCTTTACCAGCAGTTAATAGTCAGTAGATAATAACTAATTTAATAGATTAAGAAAGAGTACTGGCAGTATTTTATTCAAAAACATAGAGATTAAGAATAATAAAATTGGCTGGGCACTGGTAGCTCATGATTTTAATCCTAGCTACTCTTCAGGATAAAATCTAAGGACCAAGGTTCAACCAAGCAAGCAAGTCTGCTGTACTCATATCTTCAATTAAAAGCCAGAAGCTTTTTGGAGATATGGAGCTTTGAGGAAAATTAATAGAAACAAACAAAAAAAATCTTAGGGATAGTACCCAGGCCCTGAACTCAAGACCCAAGATTAGCCCAGAAAGAGTAAGGAGGGGGGAAAGGAAGAGAAGGTGGAAGACACGGGGTCCTAGCTCTAATCCCAGCTACTTGGTAGACAGAGGAGAGGCTTGATCTAGGCCAGCTTGGGAAAATGTTAGAAAGCTGAGTCTGGTCGGCCTGCAATCCCAGACATTCAGGAGGCTGAGATAGGAGGATCATGGTCTAAAGGCAAAACTAGCAGACCTTATCAGAACAAGCACTCTACCACTAGGCCAAACTCCCAGCTTCTCCCTTAGGAGTTTTTATGAAATCTGTAAGAAAGGAAAAAGAGCAGAGAAGGAGAAACTCAACAGACTAACAGGTTTTATTCAGTAGGAAAGCCTGGGAAATGCAACTAAGTCTCATTCAGCCTGGCTGAAAGGAAACGATCCGCTCCTCACAACTAGGCTCTTTTATATATTAGGCAGCGAAAGGGAAGCCAGCGGGGCAGATGGAAGCAGGGTGAGACGGAGGCGCAGCGGGAGGGCAATCTTATTTTGACTGAGGAGTTTCAAGGTTCCAACAGCATCGGTGTCTGCCAGGGGCATCAGCACCAGATGTGGCCTTGGTCTCAGGCTCTCTTCCAAGACCACAGGGTGTGTTTGTGTCAGGGAGATGATCCAGTGGGGTTGGCAGCGAGGACAGTTCTAAGACATGGCTGTCAGCGGGAGGCTGAGTACCTCCAGTTTAAATCATTCCCCATCGAGGTCGGCCTTCAGTATCATCATCACACTATTGTTTGGAACGCAGGTCCCCTGGTGTGTGCTGTACATTCATCCCTTCATAGGCATCGTTTTTTTCCCCTTTACTGTCTCTTCTTTTCAATGGTTTTCTTATTTCCTCTCCGTAATTCACTCCCAAGACTTTCTGACAGACTGATGCTCTATCACTTGAGCCATGCCTCCAGTTTTGTCTTTCGCTGGTTAATTAGAGGGAAGTATCCCTCACACTGATCTGCTGAATCTGGCATTGAATTACGCTTTTCAGATCTCAGCTTCCTGGGCTGGCTGTGACTACAGGTGTGAGCCACAGTGCCTTGCTAGGAAGATGCATTTTGTTGCTCTTGCTTGATTGGCAGATTGGAAACAATTTTCCCTAAAGAATTTCTAGCATTTCTCTGAAGATACAATCCTCAGACCATTAGATTCCTTTCTACATTTATAGCCTCCTCGGGGTATGTTCCTGTGCAAAAATCTACCCACCACCTTTTCTCATTGTTGCTTATACTGGATATGATCCCAGAATACAGAAAGTTCTATTTTTCAGCTCTAAGAAATTCTATTTAATATTATTCTTATTAGTCTCATCATTTTATTAATGCCAACCTCATTGTCTCCTGTCTCTATTTTTAGAAATATTGCTATTTACATATCAAATACCCTGTATTAATATTGTTCCTTCTGGTTTAAAATGAAATGCTAATGATTGCTCACCTCATTCTTTCTTACTTGTCTTTCATACTTAGCACATATACTGTCTCTTTTGACAGCAAAGTCATCCCCACCCCATTTACAGCCTATTTGTCTTTGAGCATTATTACAATAGAAGCTCAGTTATTATCTAAGCAATGGTGCACTCTCTGTCCTCCTCACTAGACTGGGTCGCACACGTGATTTTCCCTAGTTTGTGGCTCACTTCTTCTGCCTGGCATTGACAAGTGTTTGGTCATATGTCAACAGATAAGTGTTCCGCAATAGTGTGAGCAAGGCCTGAGCTGCAACTCATGCCGTCTAGAGAGAGAAGCTTCCTGCAGAGCATGACAATGCATGCCTGTAATTCAGGCAGAGGCAGGAGAGTCTTTTGGAATATTAAAACTAGTCTCGGAAAAAGTTAGTGACACCAGGTTTCAAAATCAAAATCAAAACAAGAGAGGTAGGAGTTTGGCTCAAGTGACAGGCTACTGGCCTAGCCAATATACTAGTCCAGGTCCTGCCCCCCCAAACAAAAATTCTCTACAACTGCTTTTGCCTCCAGCAGTGTGCCAGTCACATCCCTGTTTGAGTTCTTCTTGTTCATTTGGGCGAATCACCATCAGGACCATGGTGAAGAAGCCTGTATGATCTGATATCCATTCTGGTATCCAAAATGTCATAGCCCCTGACAAGGCTCTGCGATAGTTTCCAGGCTGAGAAATTGTCAAGGACATCTACCCTTTCCTTAAAATAGTTTTGAGCAACTGGGGTGGCAGATTTCCATCTGGTGATGTGAACAATTAGAATTAGGTTTCTCAGCATTGGCAATATGGCATTTGTTGAGGGGCAGGGGTTTCTTTGCTAGGTGTGTCTTCCCCATGCACTGGAGGGTGTTGGTGGCATCACTGACTATTCTCTACTTAATGCCCCCTCTTAGTATAAAGCACCCTTCCTCGTCTCTACCAGAAGGACCGATGTTGCCCAATTTCCTTTGAGAGGAAATACCCACACCCCAGATGGGTACCATCTGGGTGCCCTCCATGCAACCTCCAGATGTGGTGTCATACCAGGCAAACATGTCAGACAGCATCTGCCTGGGGCCTGGCTGACACCCAGGGAAACTGACCCTGCCTGGAGCTGTGGGGATAAATCCATGGTGGAATGCTTAGAAAAACACACCGTGTCTTGGGCTGGAACTAGGAGAGGTTCAGAAGTGTCCAGTGGTGTCTGTCACTGTGCTGTGCTGGTTCCTGCCAGTTGGGCTAACTCTGAGTACTAACTAGAATGTGCCTCTTTCTGAAATATGGCTTTCAAATGGTGCAGAAGGAGCCAAGTGTTTTGAGAAATACCAGGAAACGCTTGCTCATGACGGTAAGTGGATCATGAAGTCAAGCACTGCTGATTTGTCAGGTGGAAAGGAATTTTCTTGATGTTTATTTGGACTCTAATGTTCGCTTTAGGAGAGAAGCTGGTGTGGGAGGTGGGTGGAGTGACCTACTTTTCTCTCACTGTGGTTTTCTCACTAAGAGCTAAGCTTCCCATTTATTGATTTAAATTAGGAAACGGTTGTTTTATCCTGTTGTGATTGGGCTGGCAAGATAGGCCTGGATACCGTGCCTTGAGTCTCGAGAGGGAATGTTTTAGAAAGTTCAAGAACAAAGCCAGAGGTAGAATGAGGTTTGCACAGTAGCAGATGTCCCCCCACAAGACACGCCTGTCCTGTTTTCTAGTCTTGATTGTGTCATCTTTCATAGCTGAAGGGACTTGGCAGTTGGAATTAAGCCAAGGATCGTAAGTAGAGGGGGCATCCTGGATTAAGCACCTAGGTCCTCTCTCATACAAAGTGTGGGCAGAGGACCCATAACTATGGTGAGCCAACAGAGAGCCTCGGTGCCACCGGCTGTGATGAGGAGAAAGATGGCCCCAGTCCAGGAATGGGGGTGGCTCCTTCCACCTGAGGAAGCAAGCGAACAGATTCTCCTGTTTGTTCTCCAAAACAGAACCCTACCTGCTGCCTCCCTGACTTTGTTCCACTGTCCTGTTGAACTCCAAGCTAATCTATCTGTGTGTTTGAGGCTGCTGTCTTTGTCCTATTTGTTATAGCAGCCCTGGGAAACTCACATAGCTCTCCAAGTTCTTCATGGACGTGTGAGCAGACACAGGAGAGAAGGTATTGCTCTCTTGCTTCACATGGTAACCCCGGGCCTATAAGATATATGTGCACATGTGTCCATGTTTGTGCTGGCCATGACATGAGGTTTCCGGTCTGGGGTCCTGGGCCGCTCTGAGTAAGAAGTAGACTTTGGTGTCACTTGGAAGGTCATAGCCTGTTCTTACATCACCCTAACTCACACAGCGATGTTACAGTTGAATGCTTACGGATGAGTGTGAAGTACCATGTTTCTTCTCTATCTTAGGCCTTTCCACATGCCTAATGCATTATAAAATAGGCCTGTAACTTCCAGTGAAGGAAGTCCTGCTCATAAGCAATACCCAAAGGTGCAGTGATCCTCAGATCAGTGCTGTAAATCCTCTCAGGATCGCTGAAAGATTAAAGTAGTATATTTTATCCCCTCTAAATGCATCTACTGTGTTTGATCCTTTATGATGAATTTACTTTGCTCTTACACGAAGAAGGGTCATGTGGGTGGAAACATTTTGTAAACTGAAATGCCACTTGCATTATTATTGTTACAAAGCAGAACAGTGGTTGCTCATCCATGGAAAGAAAATAATATCTATAAGAACTTTACAAGACCACAGCTTTCATTTTCCTCCCCCCGTGATCCTGAACACCAGTGACGACGGACACTCTGGGTCCATGTGACCTCATCTCATCTTGCAGTGGCAGCCACTGCTGCTGTCTTCAGTCCCCATCAGATCTTCCAGGAAGTGCAGTGAAAGGTGTTGAGGGCCTTGGGAACCAGGCTTCCCTGATTCTGTTCACTGTCCTCCCTTAGCCTCATTGCAGTGACAGCAATCTGTTTCCTAATCCACAAATCGTCCTCAGGCTTCTGAGGGGAATTTGACTCTGTCATTCAACTGGTCCATCTGGCCATTTGAGTATCTGTCTCTCAGTAGGTGCGGATTGCTTGTCATGGCCCAGGAGGCAGTCTAACAGCTGCATGCTGCTGTCTCACTCTTCCACTCTTGCCCAAGTATGGCAGCCTATGTCAGAGACAGTCTCATGTCTCTGTGACAAAAGACCTCATTGAAGCCACAAGATGTAGCTGGCCCTACAGGCTCGTGTGCTGAAGACTGGGTCCCCACCTGGTAGCACTGTATTGGGAGATAGCGGGCACTTCAGGAGGCAGAGGAGGTTGACCGCCTGCTGATGTCCTTGGAATTAGGTATTTCCCAGTTTCTTCTCTGTTTTTCTGTCTGCTATGGGATGAAGACACTCCTCTATTATATACTTATTCCACCATGATGCTCTGACCGATGGCAGAAACCAGAGTTTGAGGCCTTAGGCCCAAACTCCTGAAGGAACACATCCACCAAATAAAGAGACCTGGTGAGGGGCAGTAAATGGTGATTGATAGGGCTGCCGTGGTGAAGGGCAGTCATGGGAAGGTAACACCTCAGCCCATCTCCAGTTATCTTTGGGCTACAGCTATGACCTGTGAGTTTAAACAGGAAAAGAATTAAGGACAGGGGTCCAAAGGCATGCATAGTTTAAGAAGCCCCAGTTCAGGCTTGTTCAGAGGGTCCCTTGTCTTGATTTATCAGATGGTGCCTGCTTACAATAAGTCCTTGCTGCCTAGCAGGTAGTCCAGTCTGCTGTTCACTTCATTCTGGCTTCTGATGGCTGTCGTGCTGTCGCAGAGAGTGGTTCAGTTCACACAGGTCATATCAAGGGGCACAGATACAGATGGAGGGAGGTAAGCTTAGCTGCTTTTTCTTAATTTGTGGGTTCAAGTAAGGAGTCAGTGTTTTCAGCTAAAACAGTTTCTAAGTACCTGATACCCTGGCAGATATGCTTATTGTTTTTTTAGAAGGTTACATAGCTTGTCAGACTCCTAGTGTTAGCATCTAACAAAGCTGGATTAGAGCTAAGAAGGTTAGGGGTCGATTTTCAACTCATATTGTGATTATATAGTCACTAAATGCTAAAGCAGTGATTGTAAATGTGTGCCTGTATGTGATCTTATTCAGTGGCCAAATCTTTCTTTTAATCATAGGAATGGTTTTTCACTGTGATACCTTTTAGTATGCAGCTGGAAATGACAGGATAATAAGGCAGGAAAAAGAAATAAAAGACCTAATGATTGAAAATAAAGGAACAGAATGGTCATTGTTCTCAAATCATCTGTGAAAAGATCCAGAAGAAATCCACAAGCCCCAGTAGAATTAAGTAACAAACTAGCAAGATGGTGTAGCCAAGAAGTGACAGGATACTACTCTCCTAACACAGCAAGCCTCTGGTTTCAGGGAACAATTTAGGTTTTGGGAGACTATTTGGAGGCAACTGTCATAGTCCTAGTCTATTTTGGCAATGGAGGAGGAGATAGTTGGATATACTTTGAAAAAATTGGGTTGGTCCACTTGTCAGAACTTGGTGGACTGAGGGGAGGTGATGACTCCAGGACTTTGGCTTGCCTGACTGTATGCTGTCGCCTTTTCTGAGATAGGATCTCAGCAAGACCCTCATATGGGGGTGCCTGACAGCAGAAATGAGTCAGTTGGTTTGGGGAGATGTCAATGAGACATAAATTGAGGAGTCCGATAGGTAGAAAGGTAGGATGTCAAATTCAGAAAGGAGCTCAGAGATATATAATCACTTAGTTACTAGCTAAACGTAAGTTTGTTCATATGTATTTTTATATTAAATATTTTTTCTTTAAGGAGTTGTACAAAGGCGTTTCAATTCGGCATGCCACTTTATGAGCACAATGCTTTTTTTTGTCAGTTGTGGGGTTTGAACCCAGCCTGGACACTATGCTTGAGTTCTTCAGCTTAAGGCTGTTGCCCTACCCCCTGAACCACAGTGCCACTTCTGCTTTCTAGTGGTTAATTGGAGATAAGAGTCTCATGGGCTTTAGCGCCTGGACTGGCTTTGAACCTCGATCCTCAGGTCTTAGCCTCCTGAGTAGCTAAGATTGCAGGTGTGAGCTACTGTGCCGGGCACACAATACATCTTGACATGAGTATACTTTTAAGTCTGAGAATGGTTACCCTTGAGAAATGATTATTTGTCTTTCATTTTTCTTTTCCCCCACTCTCCTTTCCTTTGGAGAACTCATTTAGTTTTCTCTCTACCTCTGTCTTGTTGTTTGTTGGCCTCTTCAGACTGAGGGCCCCACCCCATCACACTAGGATGCACCTTCTGCCATCTGTCTCGCCTGACCACTGGTGTCATCAGCTGAAAAATTGGAGGCTTCTCCTCATTTGGAAACCATTGCAATTTGGGAACAAGTTGCTGCTGTTTGGGGGAGGGAAGGTAGGGAGGAAGGCTGGGGTAAAGGGCACAGGCGTGAGCTGCTGTGGCTAAGGGCTTTTCCTCTGCCTCTGTCTCATTCTGCAGTTCTAGCTCAAGCCCCAAACTCTCACAGGGAGACATGTAGTTGATGGATTATGACGTCCAGCAGGTATTCCAACAAAGCAAGTGGGGTGGAGGGCTGGTAGGAAAAGATGTAAAATAAGACTGTTTCCAAACACCTAAGAAGTGTCTTTGTGAAGATGAGGGAGAATAAATTGAACCAGCTGCTTCTAAGTAAATTCACAAGGCTGCCTGACTCACACTAGATGCTCAGATTCTTCTCCCAGTTGCTCTGGGATCTGTAACCAAGCAGATTTCACATATTATAAAAATGTTAGTGGGCAGTATTTTCTAAAAGACTAAGAAATCTCTTTTTAGTGCTAGTATCAGAAACATTGAGATGGGGTGCCACCGGGGAAGATTTTTCTATGTTGCTTACTAATGAATAATATTAAAATACCAAGGCAGAGAGGAAAAATGTGTTTTCTACATGGAAGATTTTTGTTTGTTATTTTCTTTTGTTTTTGTCAAGGCTCAAATTGACCTCTACTTTGGGAGGTCAGACGAGGGCTGCTTTATTTCCAGTGCTTTCTTTTTCTTCTTCTTTGCTGATACCAAGCTTTAAACACAGAGTCTTGAGCTCATGGTACTTTACCACTTGAGCCATCTATCCATCCATCTTTTTGTTGATAACTTTGGAATTGGAGGCTTACAGACTTCTACCTAGGCCAACTTTCAGCTTTGAACCTTTAGATCTCAGCTTCCTGAGCAGCTGAGCTGTGATTATTGGCAGGAAATAGGAATGCTTTGTTCTCCAGTGATTTCTATGTAGTAGGATGTGGTAAAAGGATTCTGGCTTTGGTTCCAGCTGTCACTTGATTCTTACTGTCTACATGGCATGACAGCTAAAGAAAACCCCAAGGTCTTATAGAGACTCAGTTGTTATTTTTGTTTTATAGTTTCATCTGGTTTGTTGCTTTCCCAAGTCAGTCTCCCAAACGAAATTTCTAAACCAATTTTCAACCTTTACTGATATTAGTTTTCCATGCAGGATTCCATTAAGCTCCCACTGTGTGTGATATAACTGTTCATTCAAACGAACAGTAAGTGTTTGCATCTCTTTATGTGTGTAATCAACTTTGAATGCTGACTCAGGATTGGGATTTCCCCTAAACAGTTAGAGGATATTAAACCAGGCAATGCTCAAATTAATTCTTTCTTAAAACAACTTTTTATTGTTGTTATAAAGGTGTTGTACAGAGGGTCTACAGTTACAAAAGTCAGGTTCAAGTTAATTCTTTAAGATGGGAATTTTCCCAATTTTGATTTTATGGATGAGTAGACAGTGACAAAGTGGGTCTGTCACCTGACACAGCTGGTAAGTGTCATTGAACATCTGAATCTTCAGTGTTGTTTTGTTCTCCTCCAGGAGTGACTGGGTGACGTCCTATAAAGTCATGGTAAGCAATGACAGCCACTCCTGGGTCACTGTTAAGAGCGGATCCGGAGACATGGTGAGTCTCTTCTTCCGTCTAACCAGGCCAATGGCTGTGTGGGGTTGGCACAGAGAGACAATGATTCCCTGCCCCCAGGAAGCTTGCCAATGCTGTACCATCTCAAACCAACACCACGGTCTGAGGAACAGTGCCCCCTTTTCTGGTGGCCCAAGGCCTGGTGCCAAGTGGCCCACACGGGGTTGAGGTTGAATTCAGCCTTTAATCAGAGGGCTTATCACTAACCTAAACCACATACATGTTGGTACATAGAGCAGCTGTTCAACCAGGACTTTCCTGACTTAGTCTAATAGTCTGGACTCTTTAGTGCCACAATGTGCTCTAGTGTAAAAGTCCGGGCCCTGTCACTCTTGTGTCGATTCTGAAGTGCATGTTCCTAGCGTGATCTCCAGCGCCTGTCATACTCTGTCTGCAGCTCCCCCTCCTACCTTCTGCACATTCTTATTCCACACCATTGCTCTGATTTCCAGCAGAGAGAAGCCCCTGCCTTTCCACCTTTGGACTCCACTACTGGCCTTCTTCAACTGATGCTGCCCTTTTCTTCAGAACCCACTTGTTCTGACAGAGCAAAATAGTTTTCCTTCAGTGCCAGCCCCCCAACCTGGTTCTTTCTATGCTCTTCTTCTGAATCCCCACTGCTCTGTGGAATCCCTTGGCCAGGAAGCTGATAGACCTTTCAAACAGTAGACAGGTGCTCCCCCAATCCCACTATTTGGGTCCTCCTGGAGGAGGATCCAGGCCTGATTCGCTTCCCTTTCCTGTACATGCCTACCACACATGCCTAGAGATACTTCAATGGGATAGGGAATTCTTAACTCTTTTTTTTTTTTTTGCCAGTCCTGGGCTTGAGCTCAGGGCCTAAGCACTGTCCTCAGACTTTCTCAAGGCTAGAGCTCTACCACTTGAGCCTCAGCACCACTTCCAGCTTTTTTCTATGTATGTGGTACCGAGGAATTGAACCTGGGTCTTCGAGCATGAGAGGCAAGCACTCTACCACTAGGCCAAACTCCCAGCCCCGTGAATTCTTAACTCTTACCCTAGATGAACAAGATCTAAAAGACTCATCTCTTTCCATTGAGCATGAATAGATATTTGAAGGAAACAGCGAGAAGGAGATCCCGGTGCTCAACGAGCTTCCCCTCCCCATGGTGGCACGCTACATCCGCGTAAACCCCCAGTCGTGGTTTGAGAACGGGAGCATCTGTCTGAGGATGGAGATACTCGGCTGTCCCCTGCCAGGTGAGTCTGTCCCCTATGCTTCTGGAAGGGTCAGACACTAATGCTAGATGGGCGTCTAGCCAAGGAGAGGCAAAGTCACTAAGTGGTTATTCCCTTGTGTTAAAAAGGAGGTACATGTCGATTATAGCTTATTTCATAAACATAGTTGGACCAGAAAGAAAGTGGATAAAAAATTATCTCACTATCCCACTCAAATACATCAGGGGTCCTGGGGTCCCTAGCAAGTGTAGTTTTCCTCATTGTGATTTTAAGAGAATGTGTGTTTCAAGATTGAAAATTTATCCAGCATGTTTACAAGAAGCAAGCAAAAGCATTAGATAAAGTTTTGAGAGTCTATATATCATAGTGGTAGAGCAAATGCAAGCATCTTTTGAAAGGCCCTAGGTTTAATGTTAAGCAACACACATACACACACACAGGCACACGCACTTGCACACATACACACTAAGCTTTGGGGACACATTTCTTTTTTTGGCAGGTTTCACCATACTGTGTAGTAGAAGTAAGGCTAGAGATGGTAGACGTTTATTTGTATTTATTTTAAAATTGTTTTTGGTTTCTTTAAGTAGTTATACAAAGGGGTTCTGACAATTAAGTTTGTAAGTGCTTCCCTGTCCTGGATTGTGATGCTCAGTGTAGATGCCCAGGAGTGGAATGGCTGGGTTGTAGGGAAGGTCTGTGTTTAGTTTTGTGAGGAGCCTCCAGACAGCTTTCCAGAGTGGTTATACTAGATTACATTCCCACCAGCATTGTAGCAGAGTTCCTTTCTCCCCATATCCCCACCAACATTTGTTATTAGATTTCAAGTTATTGGCCATTCTGACTGGATTAAGATGGTATCTCAGATGGTTGTTTTGATTTGCATTTCCTTTATGACTTGAGCATTTCTTCACTATTTTTACTTTATTTCTTTGCCATTTTTACTCTTCTGAGAAGTCTCTCCTTAGCTCCTTTGCCCACTTCGTAAATGGTGTATTAACTTTGGGGCTGGGGGTTAGTTTCTTGAGCTCCTTGTATATATTGGATATTAGGTCTTTCTCTGATATATTCCTAGAAAAACTCTTTTTAGAATTGGTTGGCTATCTTTCTGATTGAATAGCTATGTCCTCAAGCTGTGCAGAAACTTTTTATTTTAATGTAAGCCCACTTGTTGAGTCTCTCTCCTATCTATTGTGCCATGGGACTCTTTTCAGGAAGTTCTTATCTCTACTCCTAAGTTCTAATGTATCTCCTACCCTCTCTTGCAGTAGTTTCAGGTCTGACATTGGAGTCTTGGATCCACTTTGATGCTGATACATGATGTTAAGAAGGGATCCATTGTTACTTTTCTGCATGTGACTGCCCAGTTTTCCCAACACCAATTGTTGAATATTTTTGGCTCCTTTATCAAATATTAGATACCTATATGTATATGGTTTTATTTCTAGATCTTCTAATCTCTTCCTTGGATCTTCAGGTCTATTTTTGTGCCAATATCAAACTATTTTTGTTATTATGGCTCTGTTGTAGAGTTTAAACTCTGGTATTGTGATACCGCATACTTTTTTTTTTTTTGCTTTTGTTTTTGTTTTGCTTTTTTTTTTTTTTGCCTAGAATTGCTTTGGCTATTCTAGGTGTTGTCCCATATGAATTTTTAGATTGTTTTCTCTAGCTCAGTAAAGAATGTCATTGGGGTTTTGGTGTGGATCGCATCTACTTTGTATATCATTTTTGGTAGTAGGAACATTTTTACAATATTGATTCTGCCTATCCATGAACATGGAAAGTCTATTTCCTGATGTCCTCCTCTTTGATCTCTTTCTCTAGATTTATATAGTTTTCACTATAAAGATCTTTTTCAGCTTTGGTTAGGTTAATTCCTAGGAATTTTATTTTTTTTAAGGTTATTGAAAATGGGGTTGTTTTCATGATTTCCCTTTCTGTTTGTGCATTGTTGGCATACAGAAAGTATACAGATTTTTTGTGGGTTAATTTTGTATCCTGCTGTTTTGCCGAAGTAGTTGATTAGCTGTAGAAACTTGGAGTTAGAGTTTTAGTCCTATAAGATCCTATCATCTGCAAATAGGAATTATTTAATTTCTTCTTTCCCTATGTGAGCCCCTTTAATGTCCTTTTCATGCTTTAATGCTCTGGCTAAGAATTCAAGAAATATATTAAGGAATGGAGAGAGTGTACATCCTTACCTTGTTTTTAGGGGAAATGGTTTTTAGTTTTTTCCCATTTAGTATGAGGTTGGCTATTAGTCTGCCACATATAGCCTTTATTGTTTTAAGGTGTGTTTCTTCTATTCCTAGCTTCCCCAAAGCTTTTTAACATAAATGGATGTATTTTGTCTAAGGCCTTTTTTGTATCTTTTGAGATAATCATGTGGTTCTTATCTTTGGCTCTGTTGATAGAGTAAATTACATTTATTGATCTGTATATGTTAAACCAGCCTTGCATCTGTGGGATGAAGCCTACTTTGTCATAATGTATTTGTATTGTTTCTGGATTCTGTTGGCTAACATTTTATTGAGGAGCTTTTCATCTCCTGTCTCTTTCTCTCTCTTTTGTTGGATTCTTTCCTGGTTTGGGAGTGGGTGTGATGTTGACTTCATAGAATGAGTTTGGAATTGCTCCCTTTGCTTCTCTTTCATGGAAGAATTTGAGGAGTATTAGTATTAGCTTATCTTTAAAAGACTTATAGACTGGGGCATGGTGGCTCATGCCTGTAATCCAGTTACTCGGGAGGCTGAGATCTGAGGATCGTGGTTCAAAGTCATCCCAGGCACTAAAGAACGTGAGACTTTTTATCTCCAATTAATCACAAAAAAATGGGAAATGAGGCTGTGGCTCAAGGGGTAGGGTGGTAACCTTGAGCTAAAAAGTTCAAGGGCAGTGCCCAGGCCCAAGGTTCAAGCCCCAATAAATCCCCCACCCCTCAAAAAAAAAAGCCTTACAGAATTCAGTGGTGAATCCATGGGGCCTGGGCTTTTCCTTGCTGGGAAACTTCTGATTACTTCTCTCTTACTGCATGTTATTGGTTTGTTTAGCTGGTTTATATCTTTTTGGTTCAGTTTATGCAGTTTGTATATTTCTAAAAACTTGTCCATTTCTGCTAGGTTTTCCTTTTTAATGAGCATAGGTTTTGAAATTCATTCCTTATAATTATTTGAAGTTTTCCAATATTTGTTGTAATGTTTTCTGCAGCATCTCTGTTCTCGTTGAATTTCCTCCCTTCTTTTTTCATTAATCTCATAAGTAGTCTGTCAATTTTAATGTTTTTTGTTGTTGTTTTCATAAACAACAACAAAAAAACCCAGCTCTTTGGGGCTGGGAGTTTGGCCTAGTGGTAGAGTGCTTGCCTTGCATACACAAAGATTCGGGTTCTATTTATCACTACCATATACATAGAAAAAAGCCGGAAGTGGTGCTGAGGCTCAAGTAGTAGAGCTCTTGACTTGAGAAAGCTCAAGGACAGTGCTCAGGCCCTGAGTTCAAGGCCCAGGACTGGCAAAACAAAACAAAACAAAAAAACTCCCCCCAAAACAGCTCTTTGTTTCATTGGTTTTATATAGTTTACTTTGTTTCTATTTCATTAACTTTTGCCCTAATCTTTACTGTATCTCTCCATCTACTAGTTTTAGATTTGATTTTTTTTCTTGGTTTCTTAACAATTTTAATCGTATCATGAGCTTATTTCCTTGAGCTGTTTTTGTTTTCTTTATATGTACATTTAGGGCTATGAATATTCTTAGCACTGCTTTTGCAGTATCTGGGAGGTTCTGTTGTGATATGTTTTCATTTCCATTGAATTAAAAGAACTTACTAATTTATTGCTTGATTTCTTCGGTGACTCAGGTGCTAACAGTAGTGTGCTGTTCAGTTTCCATGTATTTGAGTGATTTCTGCACATGTTTTGTTGAGGACTAGTTTGACTCTGCTGTGGTCAGATTGGATGCAAGGAATTATGCCAATCCTCTTGTATTTGCTTAGGTTCTTTGTGTGAACTATGATATGATCTATTTGGGAGAGGGTTCCCCGGGCTGCTGAGAAGAAAATGAATTGAGTCATTGCTGAGTGGAATCCTCTGTACATGTCTCAAGTCCATTTGGGTTATGGTGTCATTTAGTTTACAAGCCTCTTTGCTTATCTTTTGTTGGATTGACCTGTCCTTTGGTGAGAGTGGCGTATTAAAATCTCTCACTATTATTGTGTTTGAGTCTGTCTTGTTCTTTAAATCTAAAAGTATTTGTTTAACGTGTTTAGGTATGCCATTGCTTGGTGCATAGATATGAACCATTGTGATTTCCCCTTCACAGATCATTCCCTTCATTAATATGCAATGAGCTTCCCTGTCTCTTCATCCTGATTTTCTTGAAAAGCCTATTTTATCAGATATCAGTATAAGCCTTCTCATTCTTGCCCTTGTCTGGAGTGAGCAGAGCCCGGGATACCTGTGGTTCTCCAATACCTGACACCACCAAGAGCACTGCCACCAGCTCTGCTGAAATTTCTGTAATTGCTCTAGGCATTTAATTGTGCTAGCTTATATTTGCTGTGTTTTCAGAGCACTGTTAACATAATTTTTCTATTTTCCCCTCAACTCTGTAATATCAGTGAGCCTGCTTTGCCAACCATGGGGTGTTAAAAACCTTTACACCAAACAGACTTTAATTTCTAGGTTTGTTTGTACTTCCCAGATTTTAAGACATTTTTCATGGCACTAAAACTACTGGAGACTTGCTTGCCTTGTGGATGCATCTTACCCTAAGTCCAAGGACAAAACTCCTGTGCCTTTAATCTGACTTGGGCACTTGGAAGTTGTGTCTAATATCTTGACTATATAAACAACCCTACAGTGAACATCCTTGTTTCTCTGCCATTGCTGTGTCCGTGTCCCCACAATTAGTGGCCTAATGGTAAAAAGTAGGCGTGCAAAGGCTGATGTGGGGAGAACGTTGAAATACTGCCAGGTTGAGATTTGAGCCTGCTTTGTCCATTCCAACCAGAGCTGCAGCCCCATGTCCTGTCCCTGCACCCTGGGTCCACAGGACTCTGGGGTCTCAGTGGCCCCCACAAGTGCAAATGTCACAGGAGTCTTCAGGGAGAGAGTTAACAGCCTCTGGGCCTCTTTGCACCAGACTGGAAATTTTACTTAAAACAGTGGAATGAATCTACTGGCTTTGAAGGATGAGGTCATGGTTTCTCTCTACCAGCAAGAATTTATCTGTAGGTGGTATAGGGCGGAGGGCAGCTTGTAAGAGTCTCATGAAATAAATATTTCCCTGCAGAGTTATTGTTGGTGTGTGTTTGAGGATAGGTCTTGAGGGTGTTTGAATCACTCATGAAGAGAGCTGCATTATGAAAACTTGGTGACTTTAAAGTATGGACTCAGTGTGGTTCTGAACCCATTTCACCTCCCCCTGGGATTTTTCTTCTAGAAGTTACTTAGCAGTCTGTGCAGAGGTGCTGGCTGAGTCTGCACCCTGTCTGGTGGTGGTCAGGTCAGAGTGCTGGTTGACACCAAGTCCTCAAATGAGCCAGAGGTGGCTCAACAAAGTCAGCTACCTAAAGGATACCTTGAAATCTGAATGCAGCCACCTCTGCCCACTCTTCCCTAAACTCTTCTTTGTGAAGAAGAGTCTTTGTTTGTGCAGCTCTTTGCCCTGTCCTTTCCATTGTCTTCCTGTGAGCTCTCTTGTAGGGGCATACTTAGAGGGTGCTGTTTCTTTTTAAGACTTCATGAATATGTTTCCAGAAATCTTGGAGCTGGAAAGTGGCCTATTAATAGGATCTTTAAAGCTTAAAAGAAAAAGGGAGTTGTAGTTGAATGGGTACAGAGTTGCTAGTTTGCAAGACGATAAAGCCCTGGAGATGGATGGGCGCGGATAGCTGCACAGTATAAATGTGCTACATGCTACTGAGTCCTACACTTAAGAAGTATTCCCATGGTAAATATTACTTTAGCACAACTAAAAAGAAGACATTAAGTTCAGTTTAATATTAATTTTTCTTTTCAGTGCCTGTGCCAGGACTTAAACTAGGGCCTTGAGCTTTTTGCTCTACCACTTGAACCACAGCTCCGTTTCCAACTTTTTGCTAGTTAATTGGAGATAAGATTTTTATGGACTTTTCTGCCTGGGCTGGCTTCAAGCCTTGATCCTCAGATTTCAGCCTCATGACTAGCTAGGATTTATATGCATGACCCCAGCTTAATAAGTTCAGATTATTAATATTCTTTTTTTTGTCATAGGGCTTGAAGTCTGGGCCTGGGCACTGTCCCTGAGCTCTTCAGCTCAAGGCTCTCACTCTACCCCTTCAGCCACAGAGCCACTTCGGGGTTTTTCTGGTGGTTAATTGGAGATAAGAGTCTCACGGACTTTTCCTGTCTGAGCTGACTTTAAACCACGATCCTCAGATCTCAGCCTCCTGAGTAGCTAGGTGACAGGTGTAAACCACCGGCACCTGGTGACATTCATTTTTCAAAGCATAAGAAACTCCCTTCCCCAAACTAAATGATTTTATCCACTTGGAACGAAAGCTCTACACTTAGACATAGAGGAAACAGAGAGAGTTCAAGTCCAGACAAATACCAGCCGATTCAGGATCACAGTCTTGGTGGATTTTCGCTAATCCTCTACTACACAGTCTGGATTTTAAAAGGGCCTGCTGAGCTTTGCATGGCTTTTTCATGGGGCAGTGGACTGCTCAAAATCCTAGATCACGAGTAATCTTTGATGTTGAAGGATGGAGGCTGGGGCCACCATTAGCTGTCCAGTTGTTTCTGCTGGTGATGTGGGATTTGGGCCCTCTGTGGGGAGCACCTCTCTTTCCACACAGCACTGCGGTGTCCCGGGTTTTCAGGTTTAGCACAGAACCTAGCGATGAGCCATAAGGAAGTCATGGAAAGAGTTTTTAGAGTTCTTTGAGCATGGAGGAGCTGCTTATGGAAACGTTCCCGAGCCATTTCTCTCTGCTTACCAGAATCAGCTGGAATTCTGTCTCTCCTTCCTCCAGTCTGGATCTCCTCCCAGCCCATGCTTCTCATTTCATGAGTCACTGGAAAATTATTTTAATGGTGAAACTACTTCTGTCTGGCTGAGCTGAAATAATATTTCAGCCAACCTTCTTCTTCCATCAGTATGTATACATCGGGGCAGTTTCGGCTGCTGTTCTTTTGGTGCATCTTAGGTGCAGAGACCTTTAAGTGAATCTGTTTGCTTCTCTACTGCTCTCTTTTCTTTGCCACTTACTAGTCTGAATGTTTTCTTGTGCTAAGGAGTTGGTCACTGATTTGGGCTTCTGAAAAGTTCTGAATTCGAGGGTGGCACAAAGAGGCCCGTTGTCTTCCTTCATTTCAGGCCCAATCTTTTTTTGGATGAGCTCTGAAGAGCTCATTGGGCTTCTGTGCACAGATCCAGCCCCTGCATCATTACTGGTTGCAAGGGTTTAAAGAAGAGATGACTTCCTTTGGGGGAAAGAAAAAGTGTGAGATGTGGCTTAGATCAGACCTGAATTCAAATGGTACCTCTGCTCCTTGTCAACTGGAAATATCCCCTGCTCTCTTTTCCTCCTCCATACAGTGGAGGTAAGATCTTTCCTGTGAAATTGTGACCAATTCTTTTAACTCCTCTTTTTGTCAAACAACGAAATGCCCTCCTTTCTGTCTTGCAGAAACTCTAGACTCTCTCTGGCATGTCTGGGACTTCCTAGGCTGCCTGGCTGCTTCCACCTCTTGCATCTCCTCCTCCCTCTCAGCTTTGCTGGTGATCTCTTTGGATTGCTGCTGCTTGGTACTCTGGATTCTAAATGGAAGTCTCGCTGATGTTGACTTGCATGTGGTGCGGGGGGGGGGGGGGCAGGCGGTAATCAGTGATTGCAGCAGCTCTGAGGAGGGCAAAGGGCTTTCCTTATAAGTGACATGCAGCCCTCTTGGTGCAGGCAGCACCATTTTTCTTGTAGAAATACCTTGTCATCCCTGCAAAAGGGCCTCCATTGTTTGCACATTCCCCCTCAGATTGGCCCACCCTACGTTGCTTAGAATATATTCTTACTACCCTTCCCAACCTACTGTTTCTATTTCCTGTCTCTGTCTTCCTGTCTCTTGAACTTTTGGGTTGGGAGTGGTAGGTGTGGGGTAAGAGGGTTGCCTGTGTTTTATTTCTACCTTTTTTTTTTTGAGGGCTTGGACTCTGGGCCTGGGCGCTGTCCCTGAGCTCTTCAGTTCAAGGCAAACACTCTACCACTTGGAGTCCCAGTGCCACTTCCTGTGTTTTATTTTTAGAAACATGAATTTCCTCTTTCTTTCATACCCCAGCTAGCTGGTGACTTGCTTTGCAATGCTATGGGTCCCACAGGAAGGGCTCTGCTGCTTGCCTGGAAGGAGAGGGGCTGCTTTTATTTTTATTTATAGTTTTTACTTTATTACTTTTTTGGTTACAATCTTGGGTCTTCAACTGAGCACTGTTTCTGAGCTTTTTTGCTCAAGGCTAGTACTCTAACCACATGAGCCACAGCCCCATTTCTGGCTTTTTGGTGATTAACTGGAGAAAAGAGTCTCATGGACATTCTTACCAGTGCTCAGATCATAGTTCTCAGATCTCAGCCTCCTGAGTAGCTAGGATTGTAGACTTGAGCCATAAGTGTCCATTTCATTTTTATTTTTACCTTCACAGCTTTCTCATTTTTGATACACACACATAATGAGGAGTGGACAGAATCACTCATAGAGGCTAGCACAGGGTTGATGCCCAGACAATCATGCTTTTCCCTCTTTTCTCCTTTGCTTTCCTGCACTGTTGGTTGGTTTAGCCATTTTGTACTGTGACAGATCTATATTTTTATCACCCGATCCCATGGGTGAGTGTGGGTGAGTTTCCCTTCATATCCCATTAACTGTGCTCTGCTTTGATTTTCTGTCTTGTATTTGTGGGACTGTACTTCTCCAGCAGTGGGAATCTGGGGCCTGGCTCTCAGGCTCCCTGCTGCATGGAGGTGGATCGGCCAGATCCTGTGGCAATCACAGAGTTCCCTCCCACCTGTGTCAAACTTTGGGCCTGGGCTTAGCTACTATAGCAAGAATCTCCCCACTCATTGCACAGCAGCATCTCAACTTAGATAGGGGTCTTTTCTCAGTAGATGTGGGTATAAGGCCTGCCATGATTGTGCTAGGCCGAATAATGTTCCCCCAGAATTCAGATCTAGCAAAAACTTTGGGTCTGACTTTCTTTCAAACTAGTCAGAGGCTGGCTCCATGGTAGGCAAAGAAGCCCTGTTCTGGAATGTGCTTCTGATATTTGCCTTTGACCTCTGACCTCAAGGTCAGGGGTTCATTTATTAACTGTGGCAAGATTCATACAAGAGTTCACCATTTTACAGGGTTCATTGTGAATGCTGATTAGGGACTACCAGAATTTAGGGAGGTGTCCGTGAGGGTTAGGATGGACAAGGGTCTGATCACTATGTGTTAGCATGGAAGTGGTTCACTGAGCCAAGTTTGGTGGCAAGCAGTTACAGCTACTTGAAAGGCTAAGGCTGGATGAGGTGGGGGGGGGGTGCTTGGACAAAGTGAGACTCTCCTGTCTCAACAACTGGAAATAAAACCTAAAGTTAGCTAGGCTCTAGGGCTTGTGCCTGTAATCCTAGCTACTTGGGAAGCTAAGATTGGGAGAATCAGAAAGGTCAGTCCGGGCCGGAAAGTTCATAGGGCCCTTTCTCAAACCATGTCTGGGTGTTATGATGACACATGCTGTCATTGTCGCTATATGGGAGGCTGAGATTAAAGGTATGGAGGTTCCAAGCTAGCCCAGCAGAAAAGTCTGTAAGATTCCATTTCAGGGGAAGAAGCTGGGTGTGGTCGCTTGTGTCTGCCGTCCCAGCTACAGTGGTGAGCAAGTACTAGGAGAGTCACAGTCCTGGTATGCGCTGCGCAGGATGTGAGACAATATCACAGAAAAGGTCTGGAGGTATGGCTCAGTGGTAGTTGTGCAAATATCGGCTATCTCTGCTTTTAGTTCCTTTTTTCTTTTTATTATTCTTGGTATTGGGGATTGGACTGAGGGCTTCATGCTTACTAGGTGCTCTTCCACTCGCCTAGACTTCTCTCACCACTCCTAAATGACACTAAAGTAATCACTCTTACCTCCTCTGTCACCTCCTCCAGTCTCTGAATCTGCCTTCTGGGTATAAGCTTATCAAAAGAATCACATGCTTATCCTGTCTATTTAACAGAAAAGAAAGCCACTTTCCTCTCAGCTGGACACCCACTCATTCCACCCAAGGTCACCACTGAAGAGCAGCTAACTGCAAAGCACAAGAGTCTGGGATTCTGACCTTCCTTGCCCTTGAATTTGCTGACAGGCTTTGATCTCAGAGTACTGCTGCTCTTTTAAGACTGGTCTTGTGTAGTGAGTTGGTGGCAAATATGGGACTCTGCCGTGCCCAGCTGTGGCTGGTGTGAATGATGACACTGGCCAGAGAAGGGCAGTGGACTCCCTTTCTGCCAGGCCCCATTTGAGTCTTCCTTCTGCTTTTCAGAATCAATTCTGGACCCTTCCCTTTCCATCTCTATGTTTACTTTCTCTTGATCCTGAGCAGCTATGTCTGTGGTACTGTGGAATGTTTGCATGTCAAGTCATGGTCATTTCTACTTGAGCTTCTGGAAGCCACAGAGCACCTGCCCTAAGCTCAAGTTGGGCGTCTGTCTTTGTCTCTGTCTTTCTCATAGGTCTCTCATCTTTTTCTTCCTCTCCTATCTCTCTTATAGCCATCTTGGACGAGAAGATAAAGACAAGCTCCCAACCTTCCCCCACTTGAAGGAAACAAAGTGTTTGTAGACATGTTTCAAGAGGAAGCATAAAGATAGGATGTTTAACAATAACCAAACAGAAAGAAGCTGGAGGCAAAGCTCTACCAGTGACAGTAAAGGCTCATAGACCAAATCCGTCAGGACTTCCACTCAAAACAGCTTTCAAAACTTTTAGCTGAAATCCAAGGGCTGGCCTGACTTTGTCTGAAGGTAAAGGTAGGGCTAATATCTCAATGCCACCTTGTCAGGGTCAGGTGCCATCTGAGTGACTCCAGGAGGGACAGACTCCCTTAGAGCTCTGGGAACAGAGTTACCCCAAGGCCAACATGGATCCTGGGATTATCCCTGAGCCCATGACTGTGGATCTTTGTCTTATGTTCACACTTGTACATGTCTCTCAAGGAAGCTCCATTTGAATCACATGTGATAGGGTCCCCATTGGAGAGATTCTTTATTCACAGAATTCTAGGTAACATTAATAGCTTCCATGGCTGATTGTCTCTGTCTGTGCTTCAGACTCACTTTTGACTTCTCTACCTCCCACGTGGGGCCCCAGATACATTATCAGTGAAACCTTGTCAAACCACAGTCAAGGGACAAGTACAAGAGGTATTTGTTCAAAATATGGGAGACTGAGAATGGAAGGTGTCCATGGGTTTGAATCAATCCTGGAGCTTGTACCCCTCTACCCTCCAGCCCACTGATTTCTCTTAGAAAAAGAAGGTTACCAAATGTAGAGCTCTTCTGTATTTAGGGCTCTGAGCTCTCCTTCTATTCTTTCATATAACCTTACAGACATAACTCATGTTTGAAAACAAACTGCGTTTTTGGATAGGTCTCAGAAAATAATGTAAATGAAGGCAAAGAATTTTCTTTTTAAGTTTTACCTTTGCTTTGAAATCTGTAGCTCTTGGAAATCAAAGGAAAATCAAAGGTTAGTCCACTCCCCAAAGGAAGATGCTTGAAATATAATTGGGGCAGAGGGAGGGGGCTATCTGCATTCTATTGCTTTCTTGCTTGGACAGAATGCCAGTTTCCTTCTCTCCCTCAAGCTGTTCTGCCCTGTGACAGTTCCTTACTTCTGGAAGACCTCCAGTGAGATTAAAATGGCATGCCTGGCGCTTGGTCCCCAGGTGGTTCCTCACTTCTTGTGAGCAGCTTGGTTCTCAGGGGGAAAGCCTGTCTTGAACAGCAGCTAGCAGACTTGGCTGAAGGCCCTGTGGGGAGCAGGTATGTTGCCTCTGCTGGGCAGGTGTCGTACAGAGTCTCTCAGAAAGTGCTTCTCAAATGTGAAACCCATAGAGTGAGCTGGGATTCAGATTGCATGGGGATGGGCCTAACTGACATGCTGCCAGCCCAGGGGTCCCATTTGGCCATATTGCTCCTGACTTCCCAGCCTGTGAAATCCTATCTTTCCATGATCCACCTCTGCCTCTGAGTCCAGAATGAGCCCTCCCACCAGGGGGATCAGCAGAGGCTGCTGTGGCCCTTGATAGTTCCTGCCATTCCTAGGTGGCAAGTTGGCCCTTTATAAGCATTCTATGTTCTGTTCAGTGGGGACTGGACCCCTGGGTTGGCCAGGACTTCCGATCGCATCCACCAGGCAGAGACATTGGTAAGCTGGCCAGGGACTGTGGACTCTGCCACTCTTGGCCAGATTGAAATAAGGAACTGGGTCTAGCCAGCATCATCTTGGCCGCATGGCAGATGATAGGCAATTGGGTTTAACTGCCAGTGTTGTGTCTTCATGGCAGAGGCAGAGAAGTTTTACCCCTCCTTGCTGTGCATGCCTGAATTCCTAGAGACAGGGGGCAAACACTTGGACAATAGGTCACTGGACCCGTCAGTCCTGTGCTTTGAGACTCTGGACCCTGCCCCCTGGTCTGACCACTTTTAGGCCGCAACCAGCTTAGGTGCCGTTATGCTGTATCTCCTGACTCTCCTCCTCCCCACGCATTCCACTTCAGCTTGCCACTGGAGTGGATCTGGTTTGTTGATATTGTTTTTCTGCTCTTTCTTTCCTCTCCTGCACTCATGAGTCATTTCTCTAACAATATTAAGTGTATTTAAGAGGCTGTAGGTGTTTGTGATGAGAGTCCACCTGCAGTTGCCAGTTTTCTAATGAAGACTCCCAGTTCAACCTCTTGAAATGTAGCTTCTCTGTTTCTCATGACTGAGTTCCGGCACAACAAGGTGAGAAGAACCCTCAGCCTAGATGTCCTCAGCCATGTCCTCACTCTTCATCCCCGTTCCCTCCCTTCTGTGTGCTCTTGTTCTGTAATTACATACACAGCCTAAGCTCACAGGAGTTAAAGGGGAAATGACCATTGTGTGGAAGGGAAGCTGGTGGGTGCAGCTTGTCTTCTTCTTGCTGAGCGTCCTCGGGCTCTGATTCTGCGTTCTGATTAATGCTGTGTTGGTCAGCCTTCCAGCCTTGTGACAAGATACCTGACAAACAACTTAAAGGGAGTGATTATTTATTTTGACTCACCATTTCAGAGGTTTGGATCCATGGCCCTTGGATCCGTTGATCAGGAGCCCCAGTGGGCTGAGGCAGAACCTGACGACAGCAGAAGCGTGTGGCAGAACAGCTCACCTCCTAGTGGACAGGAGGAAGAAGTGAGAGGGAGGGGTCTCAGGCCAGGTTTAATATAGTCAAAGGCGCACTCTCAGTGAACTTCTTCCTCCAGCTAGGACCCACTGCCAAACTTCCACCTTCTCCCCAAAGAGCAGCACAGCTGGGGACTCGATGTTTTAGCACATAATTTGAAACGTTTATAGTCAACCCATAATAGGTACTTCTGTTCCCATGGCAGAGACCCACTGGCAGCCCCGACCTGGCTGAGTGGAAGTCCCAAGGAAGGCCAGCTGAAGGGCTGGTTCCCGGAAGCTCTTGACATCCTTGTGTTACTCTGTCTTCTGCTCCTCATCACCATAGCACTGAGGTCATCTTTTTGTCATATGACCACTGCAGCAAGTGGCTTTCACCGGCCTAACATGGGGGAGTGATTATCAGTCTGTCCTCTCTATCGAAGTCCTTCCTTTCAACCCAGAGCAGCTGGAACAGCTATGGAAACGCTATGCTTTGGTTGGCTGTGTCCAGCAGCTGTGGACCTGAGAGTTGATGAGAAGTGGAGGAAGGGATCCCCCTCCACTTCCGTTAGGAAGGACAAAAGGAAAAGTACACAGTGTCAGAGGTTAAGAGTGTCCAGAGGGTTACTGGTTTTCTACATCTGTGGGTCATCTGTCTACTGCTCTTCATAAACACACAAGGAAGGTCCAGCCTTTTCCCCTATTTGCAGGTGAAGAATGAAAGTAAAGCCTGCTCAAGTGACTTTCTGAAAACCACACAGCACAAATCAGAAAACAGAGAGTTGAACCTTGGCACTGTTTCCACACACTTTTTTTTTTGTGTGTGTGGGGGGGGGCGCATCATGTGGCTTGAACTCAGCCTGAGCACTGTCCCTGATCTCTTCAGCTCAAGCTCTACCACCCTACCCCTGGGCTGGGGTGTTTTCTCTGAGCACTTTAGCTCAAGGCTACCGCCAAGCCCCACTTCCCATTTTCTAGAGGTTAATTGGAGATATGAGTCTCAGGTCCTTTTGTCTCTGGGCTGGCTCTGAACCTAGATCCTCAGATCTCAGCCTGCTAAGTAGCTAGGATGACAGGCGTGAGCCACTGAGCCCTGCTTGTTTCCACACACTTTTAACCACTGTGTAGTTCTGGCTTCCGTGTGGCACCTTGTAGCTCAGTTCTCTCTCTTCTGGGCTGGAGATTGTGCTATGTTGGGAACCCTTCATTGTCGCCTTGGTTCCCACATGAGACCTTGACCCGAGATACAACAAGTAACAGAATAATGCAAGCAAATTCAACCATCTTTCTGTCCCCAGATCCTAATAACTATTATCATCGACGCAATGAGATGACCACCACTGACGACCTGGATTTTAAACATCACAACTATAAGGAAATGCGCCAGGTAAGATTAGGACCAGGAGTTTGTCAAAGAACACCAGAGCCTGTGAACATTGTGTGTGTGTATGTGTGTGTGTGTGTGTGTGTGTGTGTGTGTGTATTGAAAGATGGATGCTGGTGACTCATACCTATAATTCTAGTTACTCATGAGGTTTAGATCTAAGAATCATAGTTCAAAGCCAGCCTCGGCAGGAAAACCTGTGAGACTCTTATCTGATTAAAGTGGAGATATGGCTCAAGAGGTAGAATAATAGCCTTAGTGAGATAGGTAAGGATCCAATCCCAGGTCCTGAGTTAAAGCCCCAGGACCAACTAAAAAGAAAAAAGGTAAGAAGGAGAGAAAAAAAGAAAGAAATTACCATGGTATGGAAGAAACAGAAATGCAGAAACCTGAACATTTTCGTGGTTGGAGGAAGGTGTACTGAAAACACTTGGCTGAAGGCTGGGATGTCTCTCTAAGCTTCCAGTGACTAGAAAAAGGATCCCTTGCTAACAAATGGATATAGGATTTGACCACAGAAATTTCACCCTTTGCTATTCCAATTCTCATATACAATGATTCTTAAGCCCATTCAGACCAAGTGAAGCAGGTTCTTGAGAAGGGTGGAGGACTTCCGTTTCTAAACGCTCTTTTTGTGCCTCTTTGCAGCCTCACACTGTCTGGCTGATGCTTTTATAATTCTGAAAGCAGCTAAATAACCAGATTGAAACCCAGAGCTAATCATTCTGAGCTGTGGCAGCATGTGCTTGTTCGCTGCAGAGGGGGCAGGGCCTGCCCCCCTGTTTGAGCAAGTTACAAGGGCAGCATCTAGGCTAAGTCCATTGCCTCTGAAATCATGTCCCATCATTCCCTTAGCAAATGGTCGGAAGGAGAAACTGGGCAAATGAAAATGCCCTGGATATCCAAGAATCTCTAGAGCCAGCACGTGCAGAAATGTCTTCACAAGTCATTATAGAACAAGGGTTCACCAAAGGCCAGGTGGTGAAGGCTTGTCAATCCTGAGAGTGGGAGCCAGCAGTCCATGCAAACCCAGGAGAAGATTCTGGGGCGGGAGCCGTCAGAGTCCTGTTCCCACGGAATGAGCATGCCTGGCTTGTCTCCATGTCATTTAACTTGACATCCTCACTCTCAGCTTCCAGACACCTGTCAGCACAGACGTGGAGGTGGGATGTGCTAAAAAGCTCCTCTTGCTGTCTTGCTCTTCAGAAACCAAGATAATATGCTTGGACTTGAGGTCTGTGACTCATGCCTGCTGCTCTGCACTCTCGGGGTATTTATACAGCTCTGCCCACCATTCTGTCTCCAGAGGAGCTGATGGTAGAGAACTAGTCTTGCTCGCTGGATCTCAGGACCTCATGTGGAGCCCAGAAATGAGACAGATAGCAACTCAAGCTAGTGTCATTAATGTCAAGAGGAATAAGTCCAAGCATACATATAGAGAACTAATTGAATAAAGATCTGGGGGCTGGGGCCTTATAAACAATTGTCCCACGTGGAGAGTTGGGGTTCTAAGGAGAGCTGGCAGAGATTGCATCCTGCATGAGGCAGTTCTGGTAACTGTCACTTGGTGCTGGATGTCAGAGCCAAGAGCACCTGGGGTCACCCACGATGTGTCCCCAGCCTCGGGGACACTGGATAACTCCTCCTCTGAGGTCCCAGGACCTCACAGCACTCAGTTGGAAACTATGCAAGGGGGTGTCTCAGCCTGAAGAATACTCATGGTGGAAGTGATTTGCTACTAGGATTCTTGGCTCCTGGGGTTGTGAAACATTTATAGCTGTTTCCCTGTAGGGAGTCTGCGAGGTTAGGGTACATATCTTTCCACCTTAGGAAAGAATAATTGGTTGGTTGATGCTACTATTGAAAGGGTCATTATAATAACCACAGCAATGAGAAGCAGCAGTACAAAGCAAGAAGAGAAGGTGTAAAAGAACAGGGTAGTGGGAGATGTGTCCAGGTATGTGTCTGCTGGGAAAAGAGGCTGGGCTGTGAGGTTCTTTGTGTGCACAGAGCTGTTTTCTCATCAGCATGAGAGAGGGGAGGTTGGCAAGTACTGCGTCTGGGGTCCCCAAGAGAAGCAGCTCCTAGACCTGGGAAGGGTGAGGGGAAAAACATTTCCAAGGCAACTGGCTAGTCCGATGTCATATGTTGGCGTGATTTGGGGAGAGGAGACAATCTATTGGAAGGCAATTTTTCCTATAGAGTGGTAAAGCGCCCCTCTAAGTGCTTTTCAGGTTCAATGTAACTTTGGTTTGGGACTGGATCCTTATTGGTTTGGCCAACAACTAGGGCCTGATATAGGAAGTAAAGGAGCAGAAGTAAAGGAGCGAGGCAGGGATTGGAAGGATGCTGGCTAGGGGGATTCATTTCCAGGCCAGCTGAGACTAGCCAGCCATCTTGCTGGAGTGTGATGGCACAGCTGCTGAGATAGCTTTGTGCTCCCTGGAGTGGGTGATGGTGGCAGAAAGCCAGGGCAGTGCAGTCAGTAGTCTTGTGAGTCCTGACCCCCAGGACATCTCTCACTGTAAGTCCTTCCCTCCCTCTGCCTCTGGAAATCTTCTCCCAGTGGACTAGCACCAGTGTTTGAATTGCAGGCAAATGAGGAAAGAGGATGGAGGAGAACTCTTTGCTGCCTTCTTTTCTTTTATCCTTCTATAAAACACTTTCATTCACTGGACAAATGGCGTCGTGTCAACATCAAATGCAGTCCTGAAGGTCTAGAGAGAAATCCCCTCCAGGCCTCTGTGCAGTTTTATTTCCCCTGCAGGTCTCAGTCAGCTTGTAGGTTTGGTATCAAACTAGTAGAGACTAGGTAATATCTACATAATAGAAACTCATTTCTCATAGTTTGGGAATCCAGATGCCAAGCTAAAGGTGCCAGCAGATTTGGTATCTGGTGAAGGCTGCGTTCTAAGGTAACACCTGCCTGCTTTCTGTGTCCTTGCCTGGTGGAGAGTGAAGAATAAACTGTCCTAGCAAGCTTCCTCAAACCTTTCATAAGGACAGTATTCAAGGTATAAGGGCAGAGCCCTGGAACTTAATCACTTCCTGTTAAGTCCTACCCCTGAGTACTCAAACTGGGCATTAGGTTCCAAAATGAACGTGAGTGGCGGTGTGGGTTCATATATTCAAGTTCTAGCCAGTTTGAATTTCTGCTGTTCATGAGCTCCATGTGGTTTTGATCAAAAGATCTCACATCCTGGTCCCTCACCTCTCGGTTAACACTGGGTCAATCGGCATTTTCCCTGCTGTCTTCATAATTATATTCAGAATGCAGCCGCAAGGCTGACGGGTGGATACGTCATAGTTTCTCAGCTTCCCGCGTGGAAGCACCTGGGCCTCTCCCAACTCCTGATGCATATGACAAAGTAGGAAACATGCAACGTCAAGTGTCACCGTGAGTATCACTTTACCACTCTCTAGGAAAAATTTCCTGCTGATAGATTGCCAGAAATTGGATCACTAGGAAGCAGAGGAGAGTTTCTTTATTCCACCTTCTCTGTGGGATGACGATCACGGCAGACATTAGGCTGGAGACATGCGTTACCATCTTAGCGTTGAACAAACAAGTCTCGCAGACGTTCTAATGCTCAACTTACTTTCACATTACCACGCTCCAAAAGCTTTGGAGACATTTTTTTCTTCAGTCCTTGTACTTTGTATTTTATTCAGATTTAAAGAATAAGCCTTTTCTGGTAGGTGTGGGCTTTGAAGAGTCTGAAAACACTGTGAGATCTAAGACTCACCCCTAGAGGACCAGTTTCTGTACCACTGGAGAATGCTTGTCTAGGCCAGCATGACAACTCCATTCTTCCCCTCCCCCTCCCCCTCCCTCCCCCTTCCCTCCCTCTCCCCTCCCCCTCCCCCTCCCCCTTCCTCCCCCCTTCCCTCCCTCTCCCCTCCCCCTCCCCTTCCCTCCCCCCTCCTTCCCCCTCCCCCTCCCCCTCTCCCTTCCCTCTCCCCTCCCCCGTTCCCTCCCCCCTCTTCCTGGAGTGGATCTAGTTTCTTGATATGGTTTTCTGCTCTCTTTCCTCTTCTGCACTCATGGGTCAGTTCTCTAACAGTATTAAGTGTATTCAAGAGGCTGTAGGTGTTTGTGACGAGAATCTACCTGCAGTTGCCAGTTTTCCAATGAAGACTCCCAGTTCAACCTCTTCTGTTCCCCTCCCCCTCCCCCTTTCTTCCCCCTCCCCCTCCCTCTCCCTCTATTTTTTTATGTTCTTTTTTGGCCAGTCGTGGGCCTTGAACTCAGGGCCTGAGCACTGTCCTTAGACTTTCTCAAGGCTAGAGCTCTACCACTTGAGCCACACCACCACTTCCAGCTTTTTTCTACGTATGTGGTACCAAGGAATTGAACCTGGGTCTTCATGCATGCTAGGCAAGTACTCTACCACTAGGCCAAACTCCCAGCTCCATCCATCCACTCTCCCTCTATTTCTCTCTCTTCCTCTCTCTCCCTCGGCATCAAGGCTCACACAGTTACCTAGATTCTAGAAAAGAATAGTTGTTTTCTTTTAGGAGTAGCTGGTCATACTCTCTTATTTAATGGAGGAATCTGTTTCTGGGAATGCTCATGATTGTTTGGTGGGAAGAGCAGGGTAGATCGCCTCCTTTCATGTTATCTAGCATTGCAGTACCACTGCTCAGAGAAAATTGCAAAGGTTTTGCCCAGGGAAACTTCTTTAAATGCCCATGTTCTCATGAGGGACAAAATGTTTCTGATGAATGAAACAATGGCATACAGTTCATCTATGAACCAACACTGCATCAGTGAGGAGAGAGTATAGCTAGAGTAAAAATGCTACAGTGAAAGATGAGACAAGGAAAGCATTCTGATGACTTCTGACCCAAGATTCTTCGTTTGTCTATGGCCAAGTGTGAATCCCGAGGAAGAATGATGCTGCTCTTTTCCCAGTGTCAAAAGGTCCTGGTCTCTAGTACTGACTGCACATTGCTTCTGCGGATAGTTGCAAAGGAAGAAGGCCAATAGTGGACAGCCAAGCCCACTCCAAAAGCTCACTTTCTTTGCCTGGTTAACGATGAACCACCTGGCTCTTGTGTCTGTTGAACTAGTGGCTGAATTGACCACAAGTCAATGAATTACATGCCAAGAAAGACCTGCTCAGATGCATGCTGGAGGTTAAGAATGAATGAGACTAGTATCTGGCGTCCCAACACAAGTGTGGAATAGAAAGTAGAATGACCAGCAGAGAAGTTCTTGTCAGCATTGGGTTATTGCACCTTCTGGGACAGATAGAATTGGAGAGGAGCCTTCAGAATCTGAAGTTTTAGCCCCATCTAGACAAGATGTGACTTAGGGCAGATCATAAAATCTTTCTGAGCCTAAGTTCGATGTTGATAGAATGGGGCCAGCCTCTTCTCTCTTGTCTAATATACCTGCTAGTCAGGGCTGTGTGAGATTCAGCAGAGAGAGAATGCATTGCATGAAAACATTACTAGTGAGATGGTGGCTGTATTTCATTCTCTTGTGACCCCAGTTGCTTCTGCATCCTTGCAGTACTTATGCATCTATGTGAAGGCATGGAAGGCACATTTCTTGTTGTACACCATTTCTCCACTAAGGTTAAGTTACTCTCTTGACTGTCTTGCAAAGAACAGTCCTCAGTAGACAGATGTGTTCACTTAAATATTGTGCCACTAAATGAACCCCACCCCCCCAGGAGAAATGAGAGAGTTAGACCTTGAATTGACAGCTGAGGCTGCACTTCTTACAGGGGAGTCCTAAATGCCAAGCTGAAGTCTTTCCACCCCATAGGAATGCTCTTGAAACCTGCTCTTTCAGACTATCATAGAGCATCATGTTAAGAGGGGCAGTAGCTGGGCTACCATAAATGCTGTCATAAATTCTACAGACTACCAATTTTCCACATCTAATAGATGTTAAACTGTCATAAGACGTGCATCAAGTTTATTTACAGTTTATTTTATGGATAATTTGCCATCAGAAATGTTTTGGAAGGTTGTTGGACTGCATTCAGACCTGTGTGTTTCTCTGGGGACTGTATTCTCATGATCTCTCTTCTGGAATTCTGGCTTATCTCTCAGAAGGGCAAAGCCTTCCTGGTAGGTACCTCTTGCCCACGTGCTGAGATGCCCTTCCTCTCTGCTCAGAAGCACCCGAGATCCCACCTATATTAACCCATGGCCCTGAAATGACTGCATGAAGTCTCCAGCCTCCACCATGGGTGGGGCCTCCTTGAGTGCTTGATGAGGTGCAGGTCCTCAATAAACTCCGGATAAATGGACAGTGTCCTTTGAACCCGGGCTTTGGCTCTTGGGATCATGAAACAAGTGTCACCTAGCAAATCAAAGGTCCTGCAGCTGCCTCACAGGTATTTGTTCAGGAATGTGAGGTGAGACTGTCTCTGGGGAGAGGATGTGTCTGGAACTCTGTCCCCAAGAACGGTTTGTTTATTCTTGTTTGGCCTTTACTCCCTCCTCTGGCAGCTTATGTCATTCTTTTGCGCCAAAGCTGTCCAGCTAACTGACTCCACATGCCAATTGCAGACAATGGCACATGTCCGCTTTACTTCTGGGCTGCAGCCCAATTTGCCCATCATTTACCCCAGGATCCAGTCACCATGCCTACCACATGCTGGCCTTCAGCATGCAAGAACTGTCTGTCCCCGGCCTCCTGTCAGTTCCACTGCCAGTTCCAGGAGAGCAGGAGGACTGTCTGCCTCCTCAGCCTGATGGGGAAGGTGTTCAGGAAATTATGAAGAAGTGGTTTTGCATTATTTGTTGATATTCAATAATTCATTGGACAAAAGATAGCCAAAGGTACCTAGTATGAAAGCAGAACATCATGGAAAAAATAATGACTACCCAGGGAGGTAACAGTCACACCCAGTGGGGTGACAGTCACGCTGTCAGAGAGGTGACAACCACACCCAGAGTAATGACAACCACACCCAGGGGGTGACAACCACAGCCACAGAGGTGACAGCCACACCTACAGTAATAATAACTACACCTAGAGTAACAACAATCACACACAAAACGGTGACAACCACACCCAGAGTAATGACAACCACACCCAGGGGGTTACAACCACAGCCAGAGGTGATAGCCACACCTACAGTAATAATAACTACACCTAGAGTAACAACAATCACACACAAAATGGTGACAACCACACCCAGAGTAATGAAAACCACACCCAGGGGAATGACACCACAGCCACAGAGGTGACAGCCACACCTACAGTAATAATAACTACACCTAGAGTAACAACAATCACACAAAACAGTGACAACCACACCCAGAGTAATGAAAACCACACCTAGGTTAATAACAGCCACAGCTAGGGAGGTCACAGCCATGCCCACAGTAGTAATAACCACATCTAGAGTGATAATAACCACACGTAGGGAAATGACAACTACACCTAGAAAGGTGACAACCACCACTGAAAAAACAATATCTGCAGCAACTGCTATAACAGTATGGTAAACTTGGTGAAGTATAAACAGAATTTTCTTGTTCAAGGCCACAGATCTCTTCTAGAGGCCAGAAGTCCAAGCTCAAGGTGCTGGCAGGGTTGGTATCTGGTGAGGTCACATTCTCTGGCGAAGGGGACCAATAAGCTCCCTTGGGGCTCTTTTTTGAGGGCGCCAATCCTGCTCGGAAGTCCTACTGTGACCTACTCACTGCAGAGGACTTCACCTCTTCATCCTGTTGTAGCAATGGCGAGGTTTCATGAAGCCTGCAGGCTTAGGGAAAACCAGCAGGTAGACCTCAGCAGGGCTGCTGAGCGCAGGCTGGGGTGGGTCCAAGGGTGGGCGCTGGCAGAAAAGGTGGGCTTTATCCCAGAGAAACGAGGGTGTTCTAGGTAGAGGTGTCATGGTTGAGAGATGGGAAGAGAGCTCTTGGGGGCTGTGGAGGTGGCTGTCCTTTGGCGAGTTCTGCCATTTCGCTGTGAGGCCACTGTTACCCCAAATCTTTTAATTTACCTTGTCTTTCAGTTGATGAAGGTTGTGAATGAGATGTGTCCCAATATCACCAGAATTTACAACATTGGCAAAAGCCATCAGGGCCTGAAGTTGTATGCCGTGGAGATCTCTGATCATCCTGGGGAACATGAAGTTGGTAAGGCGTCTCCCCTGGAATGGTGGTGGGTCCCCTTTTCTACCCCTCCCCCGGGAGAATGCTCATGAAGCCAGGCAGACAGAGGATGCGGGTTCTATGAACCTCTCCTCTTACGTACATCCACATTTACTCCACGCACCAGCTTTCACAGTGAGGGAAGGAGGAACGGTCAGCTCATGCTCAGCATTGATACAATCCCATGCGTGAGTCTGTCAGCTACTGTAACACAGTGCTTGAGACTGGGTCATGTATTCACAGTAGAAATGTATTTCTAACAATTCTAGATGCTAGGCAATAGCAAATTAGGTATATGATAAGAGCTTGTTTTCTTACAGCTCCTTCTGTGTGTCCTGATGGGACCAAAGGCAATTGGCACAAGGACCTAACTAGTTGTGGCACACACACACACACACACACACACACACACACACACATACACATTAGTCTATAGTCGCTTTCTAAAGACCCATGGTCTAGTGGGTCTTGGTTCTAGCATATGAATTTGGGAAGGAAATACACATTAAACCATAGTAGGGCTCTCAATAAGAATCTGAGCTTTGAGAAAGAAAATATTCAGATGGTTCCCTTTCCTAAATAATGTTATTGGCTGACTTGCCCTCCAGAACTACTTCCTGATAACATTGACTCATTTGTGAAAGTTCTTTTAAGAAAAGCAACTACTTCCCAGAAGAGAAAAATGCTTCCCATGGCTTATACGGAACTTGTAACCTTTGAACCGTAAGCTCGGGGTTGTTCTGTCTACCCTTGCTAATAAGAATGAGCATCGGTGCCCCACGACTTATCTCAACACAGATTTGTCTGTGCCTGTTTGGGAATAAAGCAATTATCTTTATAACATTGAGGAGATTCACTTGAAGGAATGGATGTGGTTGTAGCAGAAAGTTACGTTATCCAGAGTCTTGAACGGGCAGCCTGCGCCTGCAACCCTGCCCACAGGAGCCCATATTTCCATCTCTGGCCAGGTGAGCCTGAGTTCCACTACATTGCCGGAGCCCATGGCAATGAGGTGTTGGGCCGCGAACTGCTGTTACTGCTACTGCAGTTCCTGTGTCAGGAGTACCTAGCCCAGAATGCACGCATTGTACGCCTGGTAGAAGAGACCCGGATCCACATCCTCCCCTCCCTCAATCCTGATGGCTACGAGAAGGCCTGCGAAGGGGTAAGGGCACCAGACCCCACTCAACGCCAGTGGGGAGCCTCAACTCTGGGGCCTGATCTCCAAGTTCATGGGGGGTTTACCTGTCTTCTCCTGGTGTTTGTCGTGAAGGCCCAGGCTTCCCCCAGTGGTGTCCGAGGGATGCGAAGCGGGAATTGAGACACATGGTGACCCTGAGAGAGGGGCACAAACTGGAGATGTCAGCATGACTATATTATTGCAACACAATTAACCCCTGGCAGTGATTGAGCCTCAAAACACATGCCAGCCTTGACTATTACCTTTAATCTTTTCATCCGTCCCCAAGCATGGCAGTGCTTATCCTTCTGAGATACTACTTAGAATACCTGTTCTATTTATTATATGGCATTTGCATAGGTCATAGTTATATATGAAATGTACCTACCTATATGGTTATATCTTGAGTAGTTCATAGTATGTCGTACTGTGAACCCATGATGACACACTTGCGCATCTGGGAATAAAATGAACAAAAATATAAGCCATGGTACCTTTGGAATGCAAGCTTTGTGATCTAAACGTTTCTTGTGATTGGAGATTTAGAATGCTAACTTGTAAGCCAGACTTATGGGCCAGGGGGAGGAGGAGCATACTAGTATAGTGCCAGTACTATGAGGCTACAGCAGCGATGGAATCATGGGTTCCTCTTTCCTCAGGTTCAGCCAAGCGGTGGAAGGAGAGAAGGGAGACGTAGGAGAAGGACTAGTTCTTTTCAAGCACTGCCATTGGCTGGTGTGATGCTTTGGCTGGTCTCTTTGCATATGCCCCAAAGATGCCTCCGGTCAGAGGATGCAGAGAGGGAGGCATTGTGGCGAGGCCAGGAGAGAGAGACATGAGTGCTACTTGTATGATGCGAGTCCAGGGTTTGCTGTGGTCTGTGCTCTCTTCACGTTCTGAATTGTCACCAGGGCTCAGAGCTTGGAGGCTGGGCCTTGGGACGCTGGACCCACGACGGGATCGACATCAATAACAACTTCCCTGATCTAAACACGCTGCTCTGGGAGGCAGAGGATCGCCAGAATGTCCCAAGGAAAGTTCCTAACCACCACATTGCCATCCCTGAGTGGTTTCTGTCTGAAAATGCCACGGTGGGTATAAAAATACCTAGAGGCCAGCGGGAGGTCAGAGAGTGCCCACTGGTATTTGCATAGGAAATGACATTTAACCGCAAGACAAAGGCAGCTTTTTCTTTCTTGTTTTCTCCGAAAGTAGTCTAGATAATAACTACCTTTTAAATTGGTATTTGAAAGTCTCTTCCTAGGAATCACTAATTGTATTTCTTTATAATGGTCGCTGGATTGTGTGTATTTGTTGCTGTGATTATTATCCTTGTCAGTCAAACTTCGGGCACTTTCCCTAAGCTGCACTAATTGCCTGATATGTACTCAGTTCTACTGCTGGCGATGTATGCAGGATAAGTTTCTGGTGATAAACAGTGCTCTGTGAAAGCCCTCTTCTGATGATTTATGAGCTCAAAGACAATATTGAGAAAGTTCAAAGCACATGTTTCATTAGAGAAAGACTGAAAATTACCCAGTGCCCATTAACTTTGTAAGCATACATAAATGAGGTCTTCATGTGCAAGAGAAAAACATCTGAGCAACAGCTTCAATCAAAATCCTTGATGAGCCTTAGAGACATCAGCTAAGTGGAAGAAATGGCCGAAGACAGTAATTGGTTTGACTGTGTCTCCTCTTTTTGTCTTTCTTTCTTTTAGTTTAAAAGCAAGGAAGCTGGGCAGATACTTGTGGCTCACACCTGTAATCCTAACAACTCAGGAGGCTGAGATCTGAGGATCTTGCTTCAAAGCTAGCCCAATTACCAACGAAACCTGCCTTGAGTGGAAAAGACAAACAAGAGCATGTATCCCTGAGTTCAAACCCCAGTACTGGCACATAAAGAAAAAGACAAGTAAAAACCAACAGTGTAGCTTTCAGACATTCTATGTAGGCTCAGAGACCTCTTTCTTTCTGAGGTCCCGGTGTGTGCTCAGCATGCATCACTTCTGGTCCGATCTGATAAGCCTAATTTTATGTTTAGCCCAGGCTATAGTTCCTGGTATGTGTTTAAAGTAAGAACAATGCTTAATGACTCTCACCCATTAAATTCTGTTCCAGACTCAGTTTTCTATACTGCACAGTGAAATGATTTCCTTTCTATTTCTCTTCCATTAGCAATTTTATCTTGCTGAAATGATTTTCATTGGGATTAAGAATTTATTGTAGATTCTTGATTCACTTTTCCATATTTGACCACACCGAACTTTTCTTTTTGTACCTATGCTGGGGCTTGAGCTCAGATCTTTGTTTCTGTACCTTAACTTTTTTTGCTCAAGGCTGCAACTCTACCACTTGAGCCATACCTCAGTTTCTGGCTTTTTGATGGAATAATCAGAAAAAAGATTCTCATCGACTTACAGGGCGTGGTGGCTCACGCCTGTAATCCTAGCTACTTAGGAAGCTGAGCTCTGAGGATAGAGGTTTGAAACCAGCCTTGGCACTAAAGAATAAGAGACTCTTACCTCCAATTACCCAGTAGAAAAGGAGAAGTGGGGCTGAGGCTCAAGGGGTAGAGCATTCGCCTTGAGCTGAAGGACTCAGGGACAACGCCCAGGCCTAGGGGTAGGGCTCTTTCACTGAGGAGCTCAGGTATAGCAGCCAGGCCCTGAGAAGTCCAAGCCCCACGACCTACATAAAAAAAGAAAAAGAAAAAGAATCCTCATCAACTTTCCTGCTTTGAATTTGAATCCTGGGATCTCAGTCTTCTGGATTACAGGCGTGAGCCCTTGGTGTCTGGATTGCATATCAAACTTTTAATTTAAGCTTTTAACATTGTCAGCTTTCTTTTCCTTTCTTGACACTTTATTATAAAAATGTCAAACATACAAAATTAGAGGAAGCTGTAAAGGCCCTTGTGCTGCATGTCAGCCTTGACGCTCAGCAATTCACGTGTCATCTCTACCTTCACCCACGGTGCCTTCTTCCCCTTACTGAAGCAAATCTCAGGCACCATGTTATTTCATTTACAGATATTTCAGTAGGCATGTCTAAAAATAGGGACTGTCTTTCAAAGCAATAATATGTTACCATTATTATATCAAAATTGTTTCTTGTTATGAAATATCTGATCAGGGTTCATATTTCCTTGGTTATACTAATTGGTAAATTACCTCCCTCCCTCCCTTCCTCCAGTCTTCTCTGGTCTCATTTAATCCCTCAGTTTGTTTAAATGGGGATTCAACCAAGCCCATTCCTTTCAATTGGACCACAAGTCATTTTAATAATGAGCATCCTCTCCACCATATTCTCCCCTTTTTTATCCTGTGATTTTGTAGCTTCTCATCCCCTCTAAGTTCTGGGTAGTGGGTTCTGCCATCTGGATACTGCTGGCTGCAGACTGTGTGATGTGTGTACATCTCCTTTACGATTCCTAGAAGTAGACAGTGACATTGAGGCTGAACTAAATTAGATAGAGTAAGGGGTGGAAAACTACACCATAGCCAAGCCAGTTTCCCCAACGGGTTTGTCATTATTCTAAGGATGGCCTATTTGCATTTTGTCTATAAGGCCTCTTCTGTGGCACAGATGGGTCGTTGAACTTAAGACTACATGGCTTACAAAGCCCCTCAAATGAACGAAATGACCTTTTGCAGAAAGAGCCTGTCAATCCCTGGACGAGAGGCCTGTCCAGCTTTGGGGAAGAACTTTATTACGTGCATGTTCTCCATAGGAAGGCATGTTGCATTTGGTTTCTGTGGATGAACAATTTTTCCCAGGAATTCAAAGTGACTCTCTGTGGAAATCACTTGAACATTCCTACAGCGGAAACTCCAGGCGCCCCTAGTCAATTGCTTTCCAAGTCCAGTTTCTCCAGGACGGATCTGAGATTTTAAATATAGTGATCATTCTGTAAGATTACTACAATTACAAATAGGTGCCTGTTTTGAAAGCTGGGGAGGTGAAACGATTTCCTTCTTTTCTCTCTCCATGTTGTGTACTCACAGGTGGCCGTGGAGACCAGAGCTATCATCGCTTGGATGGAAAAGCTCCCTTTTGTGCTGGGTGGCAACCTGCAGGGGGGCGAGCTGGTGGTGGCTTACCCCTACGACATGGTGCGGTCTCTGTGGAAGACTCAGGAACACACCCCTACACCTGACGATCACGTGTTCCGCTGGCTGGCCTACTCCTATGCCTCTACTCACCGTCTCATGACAGATGCGCGGAGGAGAGTGTGCCACACAGAAGACTTCCAAAAGGAGGAGGGAACGGTCAATGGGGCTTCCTGGCATACCGTTGCTGGAAGTAAGTTTGAGATTTACCCTGCCTCATGTCATGGGGCCCATTGGTCATGGCCTGAGGGTCCAGAAGGCGTCTCCAGGTGTCTCCCCAAAGCCCTCGTCTTATCTGCATGCCGAGCATCACTGCTGACCACGGCTACCATAACTGTGCACTGACAAGCTATGAGCACTCTACTTAACACGGTCTTTGAGGGGAGTGTGATTATCTCCTCGTTTGTATAAATGAGAACTAGCTGGGATTTAGAAAATGGTGATAATCTACCCAAGCAAGAAAGGGGGGAAAGCTGGGGTTTGTTTGTTTTATCTTTTCTCCACAAAGATACTCGATTTTCTGATGGGTTAGGGATGACTGACTGTAGGTAGACTTAGTGGTGATCCTGAAGCCCAGAGCAAGCCCAGGGAAGGGGCAGAGCATACTGGTGCTGGCACTGGAGCCAGGGCTCTTCACCCAGAGCTGGTCAGATTTTAGGGAATATTCACTGTTGGGCACTCACCCCAAGCTCAGTGGGAAGTCAGCGAAGTGCAGGTGTGCCCTCCTTGAGAGCGCTGTGTGGTGTTGACCAGTCTACCTGCTGTCCTGAGGTCTGCAGGCCTGGTGGTGCAGTCTCCCCTGAAGCAGGTAGTTCATGTTAACTATGTGGCATGGAGAATAGGAGGTGTTGCTCCTGGGATCCACACAGGCCTGAAGGGGATTCTGTGGAGACTCTGGGGACCACGGCACCAGGCTGGAAGGCTAGGCTAGGCAGGAGACACAGTGATCTTTGGGGTACCAAGGCTGGGCCCTGACTTGTGAAAGGTCACAATAACATCCATAAGCACTTTTGTGGATTAGAAGAGTAAACTTGTAGATCTGTCTGCGGGGATAATTTGAATTAAGCTTAAAAGTCCATGGAAGTGATGTATGATAGCTTTATTCCAAACACAGTGTGCTAAACAACTACATCTCCTAAAGCAAAAACAAACAAACATTTTTTTTAAAAGAGAGTAATACATTTCCTTTTGGACATTTCTACCTACAATTTGCTAGGTCTTCTGATTTAAGATGGTGATTCTTGGGGCTTGTAGCCCAATAGTCTTGGCTTATCCTCAGTTTTGAATACATTGCCATATCTTCATACTTATTTGTTGTACAAAGGGGTTTCAACTCAACATGTCAGTACATGTACATGTAAGTACAATCTACCTTGATCAGTGTAACCCTTGCATCATTCTCCCTGCCATCCACCACAGCCATTTTGTCTGTCAAGGATGGATCTGTCCTTACCTCAGTCCTTCCCACCTCTAACCCTTTCCTAACTCTTCTCAACCCATGCTCATTTGCTGACTGTAAATATTTGTCTGTTTTTAGGACCACATTCCTCCGTTAGCACTATTTATTAATGCCAAGTAGTAGATTCTTTAATTAGTAGATTCTTCTCTTTCTCTTTTTATCTGGCAGTACTAAGGTTTGAATTCATAGTGCTGTACCACTGAGCCATGCTTCCAACCTGTTTCAGGCTGAAACTTTTTATTCATTTACTTTATTGTTATTATAGTGGTGATGTACAAAGGAATTATAATTACATTATTCAGATAATGAGTACATTTCCTTTCATATAGTGTCTTTTATTCCTTCATTTTCTCCCAGTCTCTCCCTCCCTTCTCCATCCATGAGTTGTATAGTTGTTTCATCAGTGTTCAGTAAGCAACTCTGCTGCACTTTTTCATCCTTTTTCCCTCATGTCCTGTACCTCCCTTAACTCTTCTAATGATGTACCCTTGAATACATGATGCATAAGGTAAAGAAGGAAGAATCGTTAAAAAATTAAAAAGAGAACCCGTGTCTAAATCTTGGAGTCCGTTTCAGGGTATATATTATTTTTATACCTATGAAGCGAGACTTAGACATTGTGCCTCTGTGTTTCTCTCCTAAGACTATCCTCTTTTGGTCTCACTGTGTGTGTGTATTTAGATTCCCCTATAATTTATCATAACCCAGTGCATTTTCTATCTGATTTCTACATATCAGAGAGAACGTAGATGGTACTAGAACAAATCTCGTTAAGTGAGGGGAGCCGGGCTCAGAGAGACAAAAGATGCTGAGTATTTCTTAAGACAGAATTTTGCTTCTTTCCCAGAAGCCCACCTGCACTGTATTACCACATTACCACTGTACCGCTTCTTTCACTGGGGTGGACTTCCGTAGACTTTTCTGCCTGAGCTGGTCTGGAACCAAGGTCCTTCCCATCTGAGCCTCCTACAGTCACTTAAATGGCAAGGGTGCACCACTGTACTCAGCTGCAGGCTGCAAAGAGATCTCTTAAACCATCAGCCTCTCAAGTAGCTAAGTAGATAACTAGTAGATTAGAGACACAGGCGCCACCCAACCCAGTTTTGCCATTCTGGTCAAGTGCCACTGCCACTGGTGGATATTGCCAGAACTAAATCTGTCTGGGCCCTTATCTAAGCATTTATGGTCTCTCATAACCAAAGAGCCGGGCATAAAAACCATCACTTTGGTATTACAGCAGATGAGACCAGGACTATGGATAGAAACACCAGCATGGGAAAGAGGCAGTGCTTGCAGAACACCGTGGGTGACCAAATTCAGACCACCACCTGATTTTGTGCAGCCCGTGAGATAAGAATAGATTTTGTATTTTTAAGGGTTACATTGTATGGGGTTGTGTAAGTACTTGTGTAACATTTTGATTTTGCCTCTGAGGCAAGAAAGCATGAAATATTTACAATCTGATGCTTACAAAAAATGTTCCCAATCCCTGATCCAAGACACAAATAAAACCTTGAGATAATAATCAAAATCGCTAACATTTGCTGGGAGGTTGCTGTGCACCATGTGAAGTGTGTGATACAGACGTTACCTAATCTTCCCAGGACACTTCTTCATCTTGCAGAGGAGGAAACTGAGTCATGGCAAAGTCAAAACTTGTCTAGTGAATATCAGCCCAGACCCAAACCCTGTCTTCAACCAAATCAGGCGCTGGACAAGTCCCTAGAGAGATGACGTGTGTGCATAGACTAAAAGTCCAGACACAGCGGAGACACATACTTCTATCTAGCTGCAAATAAAAGGAAGCAGAGACCAGTAATGTCCATTCCTAATGGGGATTTTCCATCAGGAAATCATCTTACAACCTGTGCATGGTAAATGACATGGTACGTGGACATTTTCCTGCAACACTGTTTGTAGTGGTGAAGGATTGGAGACAACCATTAAGTGGTTGAGTGGTGATAAAGAAATGGATGGAACACAATGCAACATTTTGGCAATAAGGAAATCCTTTATTTCTGTGATGTCCAGTCAGTTGCTGCAGTGTAACAAAACATGACCAACTCTTAGTAACGTATAATAAGCATTTCTTTCTCAGGTGTATCTGTAGATCATCCGCGCAGAGCTGGTTGATTCTAGACTACAGGTTAGATTCACATCTGTTCCACTCATTGGTCAGTTTCTTGAGCACTGGCTTGTGGAAATAAGCCAAGCCTCCTAAGACTTCGGCACATGGTCACCTCTTGTTCTTTTGGCCTAAATGTGACCTATAAAAAGGCCAGAGTCAAGGAGCCCTCGCGTTTTGAAAAAGAAACTGAAAAGCTACATGGCAAAAAGTATCCATGTAGAAAGGAATGGAGGAAGAAGTTCACTGATAACTCAAACAGGTTCACAGGCTGTTACAGAACCACCCAAATAACACTGGTTATTTTTAAGATAGGGTACCACAGTACAACTGTATAGCAACCCACTTATTTTAGGTTTCCCCTCATAAATGGGAGGATAGGTACACACTACACAAAGTCCAGCTTCTTCTGCCAGGATGAAATCTTATGGGCTTCTCTGACCTGGCTGTCTTGGGACCACAATCTTCCCGATCACAGCGTCTGATGCACCTAGGACGATAGGCAGGAGCTACTGGTGCCCAGCTTAGAGCTCACTGGTTCTTGACGCCTCGCTGTCTAATAGAAGTCTCTTTGTCAGCATTCCTGCTTCCTCCTTTGTACCCCTTCTTGCATCACTCAGTTAAACATGTCTTCTGGGCTTTGCAGGTCTGAATGATTTCAGCTATCTTCATACAAACTGCTTTGAGCTGTCCATCTATGTGGGCTGTGATAAATACCCGCATGAAAGTGAACTGCCTGAAGAGTGGGAGAACAATCGGGAATCTCTGATCGTATTCATGGAACAGGTATGGCCACTCGGGAATCTCTGATCGTATTCATGGAACAGGTATGGCGAGTGTGTGACTGTGAGGAGAGGGAGTTGCCCCGGGCTAGACTAGGGCTGAAATCATTGCATCGACCAGTGTTTTAAGCCTTAGATATTGTCCTGGGCCAGCCACAGTGCTACTGGGCACTGATGTCTCTTTTCATGCCAGCAAACAGACCCTAGAAAGCAAAGCTCCCATGGGCTTCAGCAGGTGTTTCCCTGCTCTGCTGTGTGGGGAGTGGTGAAACTATTGGAGACAGCCTCCTTGGGTCCTTGGCTTAGTTTGCATTTATCACAAGAAAAGACTACCCACCAGAGGCTTAAACAGGTTCTGGGGACTGAAGCCAATCATCATGGTACCCGAGGCTGGGGTCCTCTGGGACTCTCTCGGTGGCTTGCAGGTGTCTGTCTTCTTGTCACTTCACATGGCCATCCTTTTGAGGGGCCACCTGTGCTCCCTCACGATGTCCCTGCCCATGTCCCCACCATGTTGGATCAAGACACACACAAATGGCATCATTAGTACACAATCATCTCTTTAAAAGCTTTGTTTCCCCCAGACAGTCACATTTGGCAGTAGTATGAAGGCTTCAAAACCTGAATCTAATGTAGCCCCTGATGCCGTGTATATACATATATATAATATAAATGAAATATATATTATATGATATATATGAAATCTTTTAATTCCAATGGAAAACTCCCTGGAAAACTCAAAGGAATGTGAACATCATACTCCCAATCCATGCGGAGCTAGGGGAGTCTTCTGAGCTGGGGTGGGCTGTGAGCCTTCTCAGTGGGCGCTGAGCTGACTTTAGGCGTATGGCCCACCTTCCTGTGCTGGTGGTGGCCAGAGCTGGTCTGTGGCTCATTCACTGTGTCTTGCGTTTTCTGAGCAGGTTCATCGTGGCATCAAAGGTATGGTGAGAGATTTACATGGGAGAGGAATCCCCAATGCTGTTATCTCCGTGGAAGGCGTTAACCATGACGTCAGAACAGGTAACTTTGAATGTATACAAACTGTCTCTTACTAAGAAATATGTAGTCCTCTGAAGGGTTTCACTTAAGTTGTAATCAAGACCAGAAACTTCTTACTTAGAGCCAAATTAGTATCTCCTTCCTCTACCTTCCCAAGAGACTTGTGAAAGCCAGGTTTCAGCTCATGCATCCTGGCTCTTCTGTCCTGTCCTTGGACTTGAAGACAACCATCTTCTAGTAGTGGTGGAGGAGTAGAATGGAGGAGTAGAGAAAATAGCTCTGACCCATCCTTGCAGCCCCTGCATTGGTGGTGGTGGAAGAGCTCAGCAGGGCTGGAGTGCAATCAGACAGGGATGGCAGCCATAGGTGTCTGGAGGGGGAAGTGAAGAAGTCGTTCGTGAGGGATAGAATCTTTGCTAAGCCCCAGGCAAGCAGGGCACTGGTGACTTATGCTTTTATCCTAGCTACTCAAGAAGCTTATATCTGAAGATTGTGGGTCTAAGCCAGCAAGGGCAGAAAAACCCATGAGAATCATCTGTCTTGTTACTTACCATAAAGGCAGAAGTGGACCCATGGCTCAAGTGATAGAGGTCATCCTTGAGTAAAAAAGCTAAGGGACAATTCCCAGACCCTGAGTTCAAGCCCTAATACTGGTACACACACACACACACACACATGCACACCCTCATGTGTCCTATAGTGTCAGGCACAGTGAGCTGGTTCTGCCACCTGCTTCCCACTATTTTTGTGGACCAACAGCCATCTGTGATGTTGAGGGGGTTACTGTATCTTTGTTTTTCATCTGTACTCTCTTCCCCAGAGTGGAAGTCCCTTGGCTTCTGCTTTGTCCCCTCAGATGTTATTATCTCACTCTGTTCAGCTGTCAGCTCTGGCCACCCTGAGCATACTGCACCGTTGCCTGATCTCTTCTACCTGTCTGCAGCACTTTCCCCCTTCTACCAGGCCACCTAACAAGCTAACACCAGGCCTCTTCCATTGCAAAGGTCAGGAATCATCCACTGTTACTTTGTTGTTCTTGTTTTAATCACAAACTCACTGCCACTTAGAAGAGGTGGTTACTCAATGAGTATTTATCAAATGAATGAATGGATGGATGGATGGATGGGTGGATGAATGAATGAACAGATGTGTGAGTGGAAATTGTAGGTCTCTTTCCAGGGTTGCACAGTGAATGGCAGAACTGTGAGTGGAGCCACAGATCTGCGCTTCCAAATCCAGACACGGGTTCTCCTGACTAGGCAGAAGGACCCCTCCCTCCTCTGCATACCGTCCTTTACATTAATGAACTTAGCTCTGTGCAGCTTATCCCACTGGCCTGCCAGGAAGTGGAGACTCGGGTTTGTAGGAGGAAGTGAGACGAGAATTTATCTTGGCCCAGGGATTCAGTATCCTGTTGTCTGGCCCAGAAGGCCAGTTGTCTAAATCTATAAATGCATTTGAGCTTCCAGACTGCTATAGATTGCCCCCAATGACAGTCTTTCCATTTATTTACCAATTCCCTTGCTGAATAGTATTTTCTGAACTTTTCTAACATTTGCAATGACCATCTTGTAGTCATTGAAGTTTTATGCTGTATTACAGATACTTTTGTACACAATAGCTCTTTGTAGGCATTCATTTAAAAATCATTAATTTATTTATTCATTCATTCTTGCAACAAATGTGAACTGGGCAGCTATAATGTGTCCTGAGAGGGCTAACGACCACTATGTAAGTGTAGGACAGGATTTATATTTTACATAATACTGCAGAGCTTCTTTGTAAGATCTTGGGCCATTCATTGCACTGTTTAGTGCCTGTAAGAAAACCTGAGGGTTTTAAACTGCCTGGGAAGTAAAAAGGCCCTGGAGCCTCGTAAGCATGCTTTGTCTAATGGGCTCTGAATTTCAAGCCCTATAATCGAGGAGACAGTTTGGATGAGCTAATGTGAAGCCCACTGCTCTTCCTTTATTTCCCCCTATAAATACTTACCCAGTGAGCCCTCCTGACTGATGCCTCCGTTCCTGCACAGGGCACAGCTCATTGGTTCCCGCATCTTTTGGTGCTCCACCAGGGTACAGATTTTGCCTTCATTTCTTTCTATGGATTATGTGAGTTGACAGGCATCATTTCAGGGGGGATTTTGCACAAAGTAAACAGAAGTATTACATGGAATTCCACACCGAGGAAGAATGCATCTGAGATGCATCTAAATGTATTAGCCAAATATCTGGCTTGGAATTCCACAGGACAACTGCCCTTTGACCCACCAACAAATGGACAGTCACTGGACCCTGGGCTGCCCCTTCTGTATGCAGATGCCAAGTAGTGGGGACTTAGTCGACTTTCGAAAGTGGTTCTATGAGAGCTCAGTGCTTATGTTGTGAACTGTGAGATTTTTCTGATAAATCACCCACCCTCGTGGCTTCTGGGCAGGCGCATGGGTGGACGTTGACCTGAGAGTGGGCAGCCTGAGCGCCCCTCACAGTCCTTACTCAGGGCATCTCCAGTCCCCATCACTCCCCAGGCCAACCCTAGGGAGCCTACTTTCTGTCTATGCCCTCTGCCCTCTCACCTCCTCCGTGACACAGTGTCTTCCAGGCTCTGCTTCTGGCTTAGGTCCTATGTTAAACCAAGGACGCCTTCTGAAACACTTACTTCTCAACACTTGACAGTGAGCGCCACGCGTCTGTCAATACTGAGTACGCTGCTGACATGGAGTGGCTCGGGCTCATTCGAATGAGATGAAGAGAAGTGAGCAGCGAGGAAGGGGCATGTGAGAGTGGATGCAGGGGTGCCCTCATGGGCTCAACAGGGGAATCAGCTGAGGCCAAGATCCCATGCCCCACCCATCTATCTTCATCCACAGGGAGCTGAGGATGGGCCCGGATAGTGACCTGCAGAAATGGGGTGCCACAGGCTTGCCCTGGGTTCTGGCTGCAGCTTACTTAGTCTCCAGGCCTCCTGGTCTTCCCATGTGCAACTGTAGTCACTTGGAGCTTGGAGTTCCTGGGCGGTGGCTGCAGAAACTGTAGAGGGTCGTAGAAGGGAGTGCCAGCACCGGGGCTTTCTCCTTGGTAGTCTTGTCTAGCTCTTTCCAGAAGCAAAGAGTTCCACATCCTTTAGAATTGTTTTCTGTGTTTGTAGCCAAGAGAAGCCAGAAAGCCGCTCACTGATGGTTTTTCAAGATGGTGTTGTACGTGAAGGCACACTGTTTGCAAGTTCAAGTTTATGGTGAATGGCTCTGTTGTTGGTAATGGCCTCTCCATCTCTGCTCCAGTGTCTGAACTCTGCGGGGAGGCTTCACGCCCAACCACTTTCTGTTAAAACCATTAAGGTGGCCTTCATGGAGAAAAACATCTTGGCTTTCCATATACATTAAGAGCATCCGCCTGCAGGAGCTCAGGTTCCCGCTGCCGCCTCAGTGCTCTCCGCTCTGCCTACCAGGGCAGGTCTTGCAGGAGGTCTGGTGCTATTTGTGCTCTGAGCTCTCCTGGTTTCTTTCCACAGCCAGTGATGGGGATTACTGGCGCCTGCTGAACCCTGGAGAATACGTGGTCCAGGCGAAGGCAGAAGGCTTTACCGCCTCCACCAAGACCTGCAATGTCGGCTACGACATGGGGGCCACACGATGTGACTTCACGCTCAGCAAGACCAACCTGGCCAGGATCAGAGAGATCATGGAAAAGTTTGGGAAGCAGCCAGTCAGCCTGCCTGCTAGGCGACTGAAACTGCGGGGACGGAAGAGACGACAGCGTGCATGACCCTCCTGGACCCTTGAGATGCACCCCAGACTCTGCAAAGGAAATCTTCCCCAGTAGTAGCTCTGTAGAGGACCTGCTCAGGGTTTTGTCTGTAATTCAAGATGTACCTGGGAGCAGCTGTGCATTGCTATGCAGGCCCTGAGGGTCTTTCCTTTGTCCCCATTTATCCAGACACCTTGGATAGAGCAGCAGAGAACAGCTGGTGGGAGATAGTCAACCTCTGTCTCAAGAGAGGGGAGCCCCCTGGCTGCCCAGGAGAGAAAACCAGCCCCTCTCCCCACCCTCTGTTCCGTGATTTCAAGAATTCCCCGTGCATTGTATATTTGCAGTTGGCACAGCTGACACTGCAGACCCCTGCTGATCCCTTGTTGTCCCCTGGCCTGCGGACATTTCTGGGCTGCTACAAATGCACGCCACAGTCTATTGACAATAGAGGCATTGCTAAGTGAGTGCCAGTGTACCCCATGAATCAGCTTTGTTTTCTTTTGGTAACAAGGGTTATGTGTATCCAAAGAGAGACCACAGAGGCAAATTCCAGAGGGAGTTTTGGGAAGCTGTCCTTGTGTGACTTGCTGCTTGCAAGCCGAGTCCTCCGGGAATCTTGCCTCTCCGCCCACCCCAAACTCCCTGCTGGTCCAGTAGTCCCAGGATCTCAACAAATGGGGAGAACCAGAGGTGTCCTAAGTCTCCTGAGTCTCCTCTGAGACCTGAGTCTCCTCTGTGACCAGCTGCAACTTGAAAAGTGCGAGGAGGCTGGCCTGAAGTGGACTGCTCTTACAAGGGTGGAGTGCCAGCACCAGGGCTTCCTTCTACGTAGTCCTGCTTGGCTCTTTCCAGAAACAAAGACACCCATATGTTTTCTATTTTTCCTTCCATATTTGTAGCCAAGAGAACCCAGAAACCCATGCACTGTTGGCTTTTTGTACACCAACCTACCTTCCTAAGGTCCTGAGGTACTTGTCAGCAGGGGAGGTTCTCTGTGTGTGTGTGTGTGTGTGTGTGTGTGTGTGTGTGTGTGTGTATGTGTGTATGCGAGCGCGCGCGCGTGTGTATGTGTGTGTGTGCACGCATGTGCATGCGCGTGTGTGCGTGCAGGATGCCAGTTCTCTCAAGTTAGGCAACAAATGTTGGATGAAAATCTCTTAGGGTTATCTTGTGGCATATTATTTGGGGAAGGTTAATGAGTCAATAATCAATCCAAGAAAACAGTTGTATCTCACTTTTTCTTCACGTAGCTGCCTTGATGACTTAGGAAGAGTGAAAAAGAAAATAAAGCAAGCAAATGATAGTGGTCTTCCGGTGTGGTTCTTCTGGGTTGACTGACAGCCACCCAGGTGCCACCACCATTGCCTCTCTCTGAGGCTCGTCACCCTAGAGGAGCCTACAGTAGTGGCTGTCCTGTGTCCCCGTATAGGGCTTGTCAGCCCTGATGCCAATAGCTCAGTACCTTTCCTGCCCCTCCCCGGGGAAGATAAGTGTGCTGGATCCACAGGTGCATCCTAAAGACAGTAGGGAGAACATCTTTAGAGAAACAGCCCTCAGAAAACTGTGGACAGTCTGCATCAGGGTGAGCAGGCTGTTCTGATAAAGGGTCAGGCTGTCAGTATTTCAAGGCATTGTGCAGTCCTGTCACAACTCTGCCACTGAGGCACAAAGGCAGACATGCACCTACATAAGTGGCAAAGTGCGGCTGTAGCTCAGAAAACTTTATTTACCAAAAGTAAGTCTTGCTGGATGTGGTCCCAGACTAGAGACTAGTTGACTCCTGCTATAAGCTCATTGCCCAGTAGAACTTTTGGAGATGATGGAAACGTTCTGTGTAGGTTATCGAATGCAGGATTCTCAGCGGGCCCCAGAGGCACTGACTCAAACGCTTCTGCTCCATGTGAAAGGATGTTGAAGGGGCTACATGACACAGAAACACAATCCAGAATTGTTCGGTAATCACTGTACATTTTCCATAAGTTCTGAGGCCCAGTCTTTCACAGGAAACCCCAGGATTTACTCAGCCTTTGTCCCACAACTTTAATGAGACAATGAATTGTTCATGTGTCATTTGATGGAGTGTGATGGTGCTGGATTGAAATGGTATTTTGAGTGGCAGGGCTACAAACACTTCCCAGATTTGTAGGTTCCCATTTGCGTGGGGTGACCACCACTCTGCTCCTGTCCTCATCTCACAAGGGGCACTCACAGTGTTGAGGTTGGCCCTCACCACCCTGCAAGCCTAGCCAGGAAGCAGCAGTAGTCTCCTGCTGCTGGGCTCGGGGTACCAGCCTGACCTTTCCTGAAACTGTGAAGGTTTTCCTCCTGTCTTTTACCCCTTACCTTACCTTCTAACACAGCCTCAAGTTCCCCACCGAGGCACAGGAAATCTAGGGAAAATCAGGAGGAAGAGACAAGAGTTGGAACATAGGCTCAGAGTCTTTCAGTACCTTCTACTATGTGTGGAGAATAGGGGTCCTTTCACACTTTAAAGAGAATCTCTCAAAGCCGTAGGTAACCCCCCAAATCCACGATACAGGGATAGCAGCCAAGGCTGACTGGTATGTCAGGAGTAGCTGCTTGGAATTTGCTGTTAGAGATTCTAAGATTCTTAAGATGAATGAATACTGCAATTCACTAGTTATGTCTGTTGTGGCTATGGGAATAGGTAGTGGCAAGAATGCCTAGAATGTCTATCCTTGGTCTGTAGTTCAATCTTTCTGATCTTGGAAACAGAAAGTCTGTATCTAGAACTGTAGGTCCAAATTCATATCCCAGTGTCTCTAAATGTAGTATCCTTTCCATTGCCCTCTTTGAAGCCAGTAACTAGGTCCTCAGCAGCCTGAGGACTGCACGGTCCAACTTTCCCAGGGGCAGTTCATGCCCCAGTAAGCAAGAAGCTCTTGGGACTCATTCCAGAGACTAGAGGAGGAAGGATGGAACCCTAGGTATGATAATCCTGCCTGAGAAGCTTAGCAAGGAATTGCCTGAATATGCAGTAAGCCTCGAAGAAGCTAGAGGTCCGAGTCTAGGTGCTTTCCTTGCATCAGAGTTCCTAATCAGGTGTCCTGCTTGCTTGACCTCGTCTTAAGTTTCTGTTGAGGCTGGCATCAGTGGCTCATGTTTTTAATCCTAGCTACTCAGGAGGCTGAGATGGGAGGCTCACAATTCAAAACCAGCCTAGGCAGGAAAATCATGAGACTCTCTTCTCCAGTTGGTAGTAAGTGTTGAGGAAATAACAGGGAGGAAAAAACAGTTGGTTCCGTTCCTTAATTCTCTTTGTAAGTAGAGATGGTGCCATGTTTTTAATTTCTGGACAATGAAATGTCAACTAGAATTCTGGGAACCCTCATCCAAAATAGTATCATTTTTCCCTCCTTTATCTTTCTGTCAGCCTGAAATAGAGACATGAGAATAGTGCCAAGGAAGACATCTTTGATGGTGACTTTAAAGATGGAAATGAAGCACTGAGGAGGGCAGGACCCTAGGGCATAGGGCCTCTAAAGTGCCTCATTGGTCCCCAGTTGCCTCTCACTGGAGATTTCCAATTCCATTTCAGTGTCAGTTACTGAGGTTCTGTTATATGCAGCTGAACCTGTTTCCTAATGGATACCAGTTCAAACCCAGGTCTCTGATATAAAAGGCAGCACGTTCAACCTGGAAGCACCTCTGAGCACAGCAATGGGCTGGATCTGTTTCTCATTTAGTCCTCCTTCCTCAGAGTTCTGGAAATCTGAAGCCCAAATGCTGAGCTGAGCTGAGCTGAGCTGTGACTGACAAGAGTGGTTTGCTGAGGTATTTGCATCTCTGGTTTTCCATGGTCCTTGCGTGCTGAGGCCCTGGGCAGGCAGTCTCCTACATTCCCAGTCACTCTCGTCTCTAGCATTTCTCATACCAACGCTGGCCCTTGCCTCATAGCTCGGCAGCCGGTAAGGAAGGATTCGGGTGGCAATTTTAGCATTTCAACTCATTGTCCTCGCTGGAGCTGGAGCATTGCATGTCTGCACTTACATGTTTATGTATAAGTTCAGCCTTCTAAATCCACGCCAATAGCCTAGACAACTCTATATCTACAGAGAAATGTGGTGTTTTCAAGCATCGCTTCATCTAAGCCCTTCTAGTTGACCAGCTAATCAAAGAACTTCACAAAAACATTTCTTCTGCAGAACAGAACAGTAATGAGTTTCCGAGGCTGCCTGTTTGCTTGGCTCCTTCATCAAGGGTGAAATGATCTACTGAAGAAAGACATCTTGTTTTGGGAGGGGGTAGGTTTTGAATCAGGGGAGAGAGAAGGAGGTGGGGTGTGTGTGATGGCCAAAGCTTATCATCAAATACAACTGCCCAATAGTCTGCAGCAACCAAACCAAATGCCAGATCAGCATCCATAGTAACCACCCCAGAATGCCAGCTGCTAACTGCATATCAGAAGCCATACTTGTAGGAAGCCAGATCACTGACTTTAATGAATACACGTCAGAGGCCAAGCAGCTGCCTCTGTCTGCAAAGTACATCCAACACAGCCAGGATTTGAACACCGACAGCTTCCCTAGTCTTAGTCCCCGATTCCAACTGAGGACCAATTAGCAACAGTCAAATTCTTCACTAACCAATGGCAGAGGAGACTGCTGGGAGGAGGAGCTGGTGGGACAGCAGAGGTCTGGAGCAGCCAGATCCGTGCTATGTGCTTCCTGGATGTCAAGACACAGGTGCAGGAGTGCCAGGAGTCCTTCCTGCTGGCTGTCACTGCCATCGCCTTCCTATACTCTGGAGGAAGACCCATTAAGGAAAATGAATGGAGGAAGAGTGGTCATGTCTACTTCGGAAAAGCTAGATCCATTCAAGGCCTCTGTGACCACCAGCCATCCCACCCCAGATGGTGGGAATCTAAGAAGCCTTATGCCTTGTAAGGAGAGAATTGGAGGAGCCTGCTGGACCTTCTGAGGCTGGAGGGACAGGCACAAGAGTGAGGGAGAGCAGCAGCTCCAGTCCTTCAGATAACAGGCATCTGACAAGGGAGGAAAACACACATTCTGACTCAGCAGGTACCAGTTCAGCCCTCAGGAGCAGGTGGCTGAGCTAGGAAAGGGGAAGTAGGAGCAGACCTTGACCCTGAAGAGGCCCAAGTATCCATTTGGAGCCTGGGATCCTTTGGAACAGCGATGGGAAATCTTCTAGTACAGAAACACATTCTAACCATTCAACAACTGTGTGAAGTTCTTGTTCCCGCCTTCGGGAAGCTACTCAAAGCAGTGTCACCCAAGCCCTACAATGCAAATGCATACTTTTTGTTAAATGAGCTCTGGTGTCACCCGACCCCCCTGCATGGCTGCTGAAGTCCCACTCTGAAGGCTCTGGGACTCTGGCACCTTGCTTCCAGGCTCCAGTACAGAAGCCACACCGTGTGGGAGTCATGGGGTCCAGAATCTCTTCAGCGTAGGTCACATAGGCAACGTCAAAGGGAATGGGATATTGAGATATAACAGGACCATTCCAAAGAGGGGCATTCTATTTTCAACTATGCCTATTCAAAGGTTTTAGTAAATGAAGTGGAAAAATTGCTACTTCTCACAAAAGGAAGATAAATAGAATGGAACAAAGAAGCCACTGCAGAACAGGCCATAAGGTTTTGCTACAAAGCTATGTGTGGCAAGTCTGATATTTCATGATCACATCCCAGGCTTGTCCTATCCCACACAGTCCCACACAGTCCCAGGAAGCAGCCATGACACAGGGAAGATAGATGGAGAATGAGGCCCGTGGCTGGCTAGGAACTTGTCTGTGCTATTTTCCACCACTGAGAAAGAGAAATTCTGAAAACCTAGTATTTAGTGGCAGGATTGATATCTGGGGAGTTGGTGAGTGAGATGAGCTTTAAGAAAGAACAATATCTACACTGTGATTTTTTTCTAACTTTATGCCTTGGTTTGGAGGTTCCCTGAAAAATCAAATGTAAGACAAGAATGTGGGTTTGGAAAGATTTTTAAAGGGATGGTTCCAAGAGATAGGGGTGAGAGTGCAGTGGCAGTGATATGGAGAAGGAAAAGCCAAGATAAAGATGCTGCCTTGGGCAGTGATGGCACACGAGGTGGGACATTTGACAAGAATCTGGGGCCAGGTACCCTTAGCTCATGCCTTTAATTCTAACTACTCATGAGACTGCGATCTGAGGGTTGTGGTTTGAAGCCAGCCTTGGCAGGGAAGTACACTAGACTTAACTCCAATAAACTAAGCCAGAAGTGGAGCTATGGCTCAAGTGACAGAATGCTAGCTTTGAGCAAAAGAAGCTCAAGGACCTTGCCCAGGACCTATGTTAAAACCCCAGGGCCAGCAGATACACACACACAAAGAACAGGTACCCTTGTTGTCATCCTTGAAGGAGACAGTCGGAGCTCCGGTCTCCTGCTCATTTCCTATTAGACAAGAGTTGAACTTGGAGTGTTTACAGCCTGGATACACCCAGGCTGCTAGTAAGATACTGGGTACCCAAGGAAGGTTAGCAACTCAGAGCAGGAAGTGGATGCAAAGCCAGAGTCAAAGATGGAGCAAGATATATATATATATATATATATACATATATGTATGTATATATATATATATGCACCTGTAGTACCCAGAGGTATGTTTAAAAGGTGGGCCTTGGGAAATAGTACTGAGTGGAAGACATTCTGAATTCACCATTTCAACACTTTGACAGTGAAGGTCAGCTAATAATGTCCCTCCTTCATTTCTCTGATGCATTGTCAGTTGTACAAAAATCTTCACTATGTCTGCAATGAGAGCAGGAAGCAGACTGAAGAGTGTTTACTGAGCACCTACTGTTTACCAGGTACTGTTCTGGGATCAGGGGACAGGGAAGAGGGGCCATCACTTGCCTCTGCCCTCATGAACATGATATTTTTGAGGTGCTGCTGGGGTTGCTCTGAATGTGCAGCCCCAGGGAACTTGCAGAGGATGTGTCAAAAATGGAACTATGGATCACAGGTGGAAGGAGCCAGGTGAGTCCATCCCTTGATCAGGGCAGAGCCATGCCCAGCCATGATGCAGATAACCGTCATTTAGGATGCATAGGTGGTAAACATCCCCCCAAACAGTGGCTTTCTGGAAAGAACTGGGAGACTGGGGTTCGGAAATGGGAATCCTCTCGCTGATAGGTAGTCATAGGTCGTGGGGGAGAAGCCGATCCCGGTCCTGTGAAATCAGGCGAGGCTGATGGAATCTACTGCCCTCGCACACATGCGTAACACTTTTCCAAATTCACTTCTACAATTGTATACCAGACCATTCACGTGCATTTGCAGAATGCTCCACAGCCAGGGAAGAGTGTCTTCCTCCCTCTTGTCAGTTCTGCACCTTAAGGAAGGAGGTTTTGATGCAGCAGGGGGGATGGAGTTGGCAACGTGAATGGGGGTGGAGAGGGGAGATCTAGGGAGCCACTGGCAACTCCTTTGCCAGATGAGAGACAATAGAGATCTAGATAGGGCATTAGCCGGAGGGGACAGGACCTCTGAGGCATTGCCAAGAGGAGACCACAGTGTGGGTTTCTATACAGATAGCGAGTCTCAAATCCACAGGTGTAGCTCACCCACTTGGACCTTCCATAGTGTTAAAGCTAGACTCAGCCTCTAGCACCTTCAAGCTAGCCTTTTCCCCTCATCTGCTAAGACTCTGGCTAAGGTGAGGATGCTTAATGATCTCAGGAACAGCAGACCACTGTGGTCTTAACTGTTCATTTCACTCTGTTTGGAGCCATTTGCTTTTTCCCTGAGCTGATAAAATCCATTGGCTTCACCTAAACAAACCAGAGTGCTCTTGTTGCTTTACAAAAGCAAGATTTTCTTCCACTCTTCAAAGTCTTTGTGTCCAAACCACTCGCCTTCCTTCTTGTACTGAAAAGAAGGAAACAGAAGTCACCCTTACGTGGCTTGGAAGAGGAGTGTACTGTCTCCTTTTCTTAAGTGGTTAGACTTTTTGCAGTGAGCAGGATTTCTTTCTATACATTGTTGATGGATTTGAGGGTATGCCAAGTTTTCTAATAATGCCTCTGAGTATAGTAGAGTAGGTTTGTCCTATGTGCAATAGCTGACCAGAGAATATAATTAGTCCTTTTCTAGTCCTTGCCTGTTGAACCCATCCATCTTGTAATGTTTCCTACACAAAAGAACTAATATCTTTCTGGGGGACAAACATCCCTTCTGCTGGAGATTAAATAGTCGTACCCATCAGCTGTGTCTTCTGAAGAAATTCTGTGTTCTTTGTGTGGAGAGGCGTCAATCTGCTGAAAAATTAACAGGATCGGATTCCACACTTAAGTGACTATCAATCATCTCACTCCTCATAAATGCCAGGGGCTGATTTATATTCTTGTTCCTGACATGAGTTCTGTATTTACCGTTTATGAGGAGATAGAAAAGTGGTGATAGACGAGAGAAATGTGAAGCTCTTTCCTGGGGTACCTGCCTTGTTATCTCGAGCTCCCACACTATGAGGCATTACCCCCCTGAAGCCCAAAGTCTCTGAAGAGTGGGCATTCATAGAGGCCTATGCACTGACCTGTCTGCCTGACTGCCAGAGGCTGAATAGCACTACCAGGGGAAACTAGGCTGTTTTCAAAAGGGGACCATTGCCGGACCTCAGAGCAGCATTAACCTGAAAAGACTCTTGAGTTTTTTGGCTGCAGTGGTACTGGTACCACGTGGTTGGGTGTGCAAGAACATGGTGCTCTGGACCCTGCTACTCTAAGCTCCTGTAAGTCAGTTAAAAGTAGATATAAGCACAGAGTCCTTGGGTCTGATTAGTTAAGATTCCATGAGCCCAGTGAGGAGCCTACCTCTTACCCAGGCCCCTACCCTATTTGCGAGGCTACTCTGCTGAGCTGCACATGAGCCACACTCTCCGGAATAGACTAGCCCAGCGGAGCTCTTGGGAGCAGCGTCTACTGGTGGGCAGTCCCTGCCTTTTTCTGCTGGCCCCCTGTGATAGGGAAGACCCTCAATCCTTGGTCATTTCATGATCCTAAAGGAAGGGCTGTGTTTGGGGGAGAGGGGGCGAGACATGAAAACTACTGGCTATGAGCAGAACTAGCATGGAGGGAAACGGCCTTAGTTTGGGTCATGCTTGTTATTTCTAGCCTCATGGATGCATCTTATTTTTCTGTTTCCCAAATCCCGCCAGTCTGTTCCCAAGCTTGTGCTGTGCTGGTTGAGTCTGAGGAAATGACAGGATGAGAAGCAGCCCTGGAGCGTGTACTAGCACGCTCTGCTCTCAGAGTGCTGCTGGTGGGTTCTCTTTTGAAATTAAGGATCTCTGTGTAAAGCTGTACTTTGTGGTGTCAAGATAACTCTGGCTCTGGGCTGGGATGCAGGACAGTCTGAGCCTGGTCCTAAATAAGCTCTCTTCCTGCAGCCAATTGCCCCCAGATGAGAATTCATGAACTTTACTTGCCTCCACCTGGGGGCGGGGGGGCAGAGTATTGGCGAACAATGTGCTCCAGTGGGAAGCTCGGCTAAAAATGTTCCTCCAGATAGATCTCATAGCTTCCTCTTCAGAGGTACAAGGAAAGGCTGCTTGCTAGGTATGCAGTGATAGAGTCTGGAGTAGCTTGGTGAAGTTTTCTTTGGTATTGAAGTAGTGTATGTACAGGGAGGCCTGCCTCTCTCCCCCAGTAGGTATCTTCTTTCTTTGGAGTTAGGAAACCGTTAGAGTGTCTCACCTTCCCCGAGTTACTGTAAAGTGTATTCAAAGGGAAGTTCCTATCTTTCTAATGGTGAACTCAAGGCTGAGGGCATTGTCAGAAAATATGAGAGCCTATGTATGGGTTTACGATTTGGAATGGCTCACATAAATCTTTTAGCCTTTAAGAAAGTCCACATACTTATCTATAAAATGAAACAAAAATATATCCACATTTTCTATCCTCTTAAAATTGTCCTCTTCTCTGGGGGTCATTGGCCCACGCCCACAATCTGTGCATCTCAGGAAGCTGAGATCTGAGGATTGAAGTTTGAAGCCAGCCCAGACAGGAAAATTCATGAGATGTTGACTTCCAATTAAGACATCAGAAGCCTGGAAGTGGAGCTGTAGCTCAAAGTGGGTCCTGAGCAATAACGCTGTTACAGTGCCCAGGCTAAGAGTGCAAGCTCCATAGCCAGCCAAAGCCATCGTCCTCTTCGTGGTGATGACGTACACTGTTTTGATTGCCTTTCATTTGTATTTAACAATATTGGTGCAACCTGTGGTCACACATATTTTGCAAATGTCTATAAGGCCCAAAGGACCAGAGCAACCACCCAGGATGACAGCCACAGCAAATGCTCAGTGGAAGAAACACGTGAGCGGGTTGGACGCCCATGGGCGTAGAGTGATGACCAGAAACCAGGTGGTAACAAAGATCATAGGGGATTGTTTCAGGTAAATCTTTCCACCTTGATCCCGGAGCATAGTAAAGGCTGATTTTGGGGTAGCCATTATTGTCTTATTTTTATTATTCTCACTAAAGGTAGCATGTGATGCTAGTAGATGGTCTTACCTCCGCAAATATTAGCCTATATCTGCTTCCAGCGCTATCTTCATGGAACCACATTGGCTCTGCGTGAAGAGACTGTCTTCATCTCATGGCCCCAGTACTTAAAGGTGTAAGAGGGGTGTACGTGCTTATTAACTCCTAGCCTCAGTATCTAAGGAGCTTTGTTGTGACTTCTTACTTAGGCAACAAACAGCTCAGCCAGGCATTGTCTTGCCTGGTTTCATGGTTTCTATGGAGACCAGGATGAAGACCAATATAGTTTCCAAAGCCTTAACACCTTCCTTACATAGTCCAGGGAGAGTGATGGGTTCTTCTATGGGGTCGCAGGTTGATAGGTGTGTGTGTTTGTGTGTGTGTGTGTGTGTGTGTGTGTGTGTGTGTGTGTGTGTGCAAGCATGTGTATTACAGAGTTTGGACCTTGTATATCTGCATGTGCACAGTACAAAGTCTATGATGACATGGGGGAAATTTCTAAGGCCTGAGATCCACCTGACAGGGGCTCTAAGCCCTTCTACTTGGTGGCTAGTGCATGTTAACCAACAAGTTCAAGGTCAAGGGCATCAGAATGCAGTTACCTATTATAACAGTTCTGGTCTTCTATGGAGGCAAAAGTAAGGGCTGTGGCCAGCACCTCTGGATGTGTGTGGAAAGGCCGCAGGTATGCATGCTTTTGTGTAAGATGTTCTTTGTTGTGAGAAGCTCACATCCATATGGGATGTGAACGGGTAGAGCAGGAACTGGGGTATGTGATGTACATGCTTTAGAGCCTAGAGCCACGATGATGCTCAGGGACTCCGGAAAGTTGCCTAGTTTTTGCTGAGACCCATTTACCTCCCTCTGTCAAGGCCAGATTCTTGTCACCATAGTGACACACCATAATATTTGCTCTGGTCAGCATCCACATGATGTGTCACCTAGCTGGCATCTCTTTCCACTGTGACTTGGGTACCTTGTCCCCACCCAGCCTGAGCTTTGTGTCCTGATACTCAGAGCTGCTTGGATCAGTCCTGCAACTTGAAAACCACTGAGCCAGTACAGCGGTTTGGAATCTCCTCTGTCACACATTCCTCCAATTTAATACGTTAAACAGTATAAATAGAATTGGTAAGAAAATTGCTTTTCTTACCAATATGATTCCATATTGAAATGGAATCATAAAAATATTTTAGTAGACAAGTGTGTTATATAGGAATAAGGGTACTTTATTACTGAAGGTTTGACGGCCTGTTCCTGTTGATTAGACTTTTGAAATAGCAAAGAGCCTAAGTGCTATTTTTAGAATTCAGCAATTGTCATGTGATGTGAAAATACCTGTGGTTACCAGTGGTGACCAAGTAGCAAAGGCTGCTGATTCTATTTTGATGTGTCACCCACATTCACAGCGGGAGGAAGGCTAAGCTCTTGCAGTTGTGAAAACAAAGGAGATTTTCCACATCCAAATTCACAAAACCCAAAGGGCACATGGATTCTCACAGGAGAGCCCCGGATCTCGTGGATCCTTCGCTTATCTCCACAAGCTCAACTGGTCAACCACAGCAGGACCTAGGCACTACAGATAAATTAGTTTCGTTCAGTGCCTATCAGAATCAGCCAGGAAAGCCCTTAGCCACTCATACTTGGTCATTTTCTCATGATCCCCAGAGTCTTTCTGTTTCCATTGAGAAATGTTGACCCACATCCTAGGTTAACCCACAGCTTTGGGGGATAGTGATCACTGTGGACGTGCTGGTTTAAAGTATTATGAAAGGAAAGACAACTGCAGAGAGATACAAGCAGCAAGTCCACTGACAAGGAAGGTGGATAGGCAGGAAACAGAAGGTACAGCTATCCCCTGCTCTCATCTCTGAGTCCTGATCTATGGCAGGGAGTTGGTCCCATAGTCTGATCCATTTCCGGTTGGTAGAATTCAGCAGGAAAGCAGCTCCTAGAAGTGGCTCTGTGGGCGTCTCACTTCCGCTGTGATAATTGATGTTCGGCCCTCAAGGACCATGCGTTCAAGCTGCTAATAGGTTGACATTAAAAGAAGTGGGGGAGGGTTGCCAGCAAGTACACTGGACTAATTTAGTCGTGGTAAAGACACTGCAGGAGCTGAGTGTGGGAGGGAGCATTCTCCCAGCTCCCTGACTGTTTGCCATTAAAAAGGCGCCCGCTTGCTAACACGTTGTAGAGAAAAGTCACTTTGAGACTACAACTGTTGGATAAATAAGGAGACTTTTTTTGGTAGAAGACGTTTATAGGCTATATGGGGTGAATTTCAGTGACGCTGAAAGCATCTGAGAACTGCACTGTCTTACCTGCTTCTTCTGCTTCTCTGTGACTTATTGAAGGGCACTAGACCCCTCCCCCATCCTTTATCCATTTTCTAATATATTATCAGAAAAGACAGTCTGTCAGTAGTCCAGTTTTAACAGGAAATTAGCCATTTGCATGATTCAGGAAACCTGGTGTCAAATTTATGTGTCAATGTGGCTAGGGAAGAGTGGCTAAGAAATGAATCTAATCCTAATCTCCCTGCAGTTCTAAAGCCATTTTCCAGAAGTGGCCAACATCTGCTCAAATGTCACTTGACAGCACAGAGATTATTGCCCTCAGGAATGGGCTTGGGGCTGAGCAGCTAGTCAGAGCAGGCTCTAAAAGCAAACTCTGCAGGTTTCTGGGAAGACATCTGGCTTCAGGGCAACAGCACCAGCCACTGCCTGGGTTTCTACCGTGCTTTCACACTTACCTCCCCCACAGGCACTGGACCCAATTCCTTAAAATAAATGTCTTAATATACATTGGTCCTATTTCTCTAGAGAACCTTCTCTGGTGTTGGATGCATTATTTTCTCTTGAATAACTTTGAGGCAAAATCAGGAAAACATGACTCAGACACAACACACACGAAGATAGATACATGACTGCATACCAGGTATGAGATTAGAAGAGTCTCAGGCCTGGAAGGAATCGAGAAACATGGGAACGCGCAGCTTCCTTTTCCTTTCTTTCTTTTAAACATTCCTTAGAGCATACGAGGAAGTACCCATCTCTCTTCAGGCAAGGTCATCTTGGTAGCTTCATCTTGCCAGTCCTTTCTATAAGCCTCTCTCTCTCTCTCTCTCTCTCTCTCTCTCTCTCTCTCTCTCTCTCTCTCTCTCTCTCTCTCTCTCTCTCTCTCTCCCGCCCCTCTTTTTTCCCTCTTTTTCTCCCTCTCTCTCCCTCATTCTCCCTCTGCCAATCCTGGGGCTTGAACTCAACTTGGGCTGGGCTCCTTTTTCTCCAGTCTAGCACTCTACCACTTTGAGTCACAGCACCACTTCTGGCTTTTTCTGTAATTAATTGAAGATAAGATACTTTTCTGCCTGGTCTGGCTTTGAACCACAGTCCTCAGATCTCAGCCTCCTCAGTAGCTAGGATTATAGGCATGAGCCACCAGTGCCTGGCTACATTTCTCTGTCTTGAAACTTCTTCTCTCATTGGTTGCTGGGTCCTCCCTAGTTTTCATTGTATGCCTCTTCATCTTCTGTGTCTATCATTCTCTCACTACCTGCTCCACAACCCCCCGCATTCTCTGTGCTCTCCTCACCAAACACACAGCTGTTGTGAAATCTATGTGTGTAGTTTCAGACACCTTCTAAATTTTGATGATTACCAGATCCTATCTTCATCTGAAGTTCTCCCTCCTTCTTCAAAGCCACCCAACCAACTGTCCACTGGATTTCCCACGTGGCCTGTGTTTCTTCCAATTCAATGCATCCCCACCCAGACTCACTCCTCCCACTCCCCCACTAGGGCTTCAGCTGATAGAATTCCTACCCAGGCTTCATCAAGCAAGAATCCCCCAGCCCCAGAACAAGTCCTTCTTTTCTTTCCATCCCTAATTGAAACAGCAATAGAAATGCCTTTTATAAATACTCAGCGGAATTAAATTGCCTCATTCTGAAACACAATAATTACTCCAGAAATAGTCCATGATGTCTATAAAGGGATAATTGGCTGCCTGTGATCCTGGATAACACCTGAAACAAGTAACAGATGCATTTGGGGTTTTAGCCCAAGTGGAAAACAATAACCAGGGACTGTAAAGAGACACGGTGGCTGTCAGGGGGTTGCTAAGTCTGTGGCACCATGCAGTGGGAATGTCTTAATGCATTCAGGCTACTTTAATTAGATGCCCAATGTTGGGGACAGAAGGGGGGCTTGTCTACAACATAAATGCATTTCTCACAATCTGGGGGCTCAGAAATCAAATATTGGGACATTGGCACAATTGCTTTCAGGTTCATCGCCATCTTGGTTTTGTGTCTCATGTTGGAGGGCTGCATGGAAGCTCTCTGGAGTCTCCTTCAGAAGATCACTAATCCCATTCATTTTGAGCACTCCACCCTCCTGGCCTAATAACTTCCCCAAAGCCCTTCTTCCTACAGCATCACCATGGGAGTAAGGGTTTCCAGGTATAGATTTGGTGGGTGGCAGAAACATTCAGAATGCAAACTCAGCCGTAAGTGGAAAGACAAGATGTAGTTGAGAGTTATAGACCTCTAGGGACCTGAGGCCTTGTTATGTGACTTTTTGTCCTATGGACACGGAAAACCATAGAGAATTCTAGAAGGGTTGTGAGAAGATCAGATGGATGTTCTAGAAGATGACTCTGCTCCAATTGGGGCAGGTTTTGGTAGAGCCAGAATGGAGCTCAGATTCCTTGTTCCACTTTGCTTGCTCTGTGGTAGGGCTCAGACTCCATGAACTTGCCGTTCTCCACAGGATTCTGAGACTTTCTTCACTTCACAAAACTTGGAGATTCTGCTGTGGTCTCCGGAAAGATGCAT
>NC_143523.1:6819504-6849504 GCF_031878675.1 Megascapheus bottae
TTGTTGAGGGGTGTCCTGCTCAGAATGAGCACAGTTGGCAGGGGGCAGTTTATATCTGTCTTGCTGTTGTTTGATGTACACACACCCGCTCTATTTACTACCAAATAAAAGAAATACATCTGTGTTGCCAACAGAAACAATTTGTGCGCTGACTCTGCGGTCTCCCGGGGGGCTCAAAGCTGCTCAGAGCGGCAGAGCCCAGCGTTGTGGTGGGAACCTCCATGTGGCCACTGGAGAAGGGGTGAGGAGGGGGGCAGGACAGCCAGCTCAGCTAGTTTAACCAGCTGGCGTGGAAGAAAGCAGTGTGTGGTAAATTTGCTGGGGAGTTTTCAGGCTTGTGTGGCAGTGGGGGAGTCCCATGCTCCCTGCCCACTGACTCCCAAGGTTCTTCCAGCTCTCCATAGGCTGGAACCATCCTGACAACCCACAGCTTTGGGTCAGCTTGAGGGAAGTGTGCAACAAAGTCTACCACTCAGGCATCACAGCAATGCTAAGCACATTTGTGTGTGGGGGCATGGCATACAAGAAGACGGAGGCTAGTTATGTGTTGAGAACTAGAAGTGTGTGTGTGTGTGTGTGTGTGTGTGTGTGTGTCTGTTGTCAAATGTGAGTCTATCCAGGGTTGTTAGCACATGTGTCTATTTGGGCACTATAGAAAGGGTGTAGCAATAAAAGTGAATCATTTGCCTTGACTTGAAGGCTGAGTAGAGTATAGAGCCAGAAGGAGCAGGACTTGAGGAAGCAGAGAGAAAACAGGAATCCACAATGTAAGGGATCAAGCCAAGGCTGACCCTTTCACTGTCCTGGCTTCTCCTGGTGGAACGTCCAGGAGGAATATCAGGAAATGTCACAGACCCAGATAAGTACACACACACACACACACACACACACACACACACACACACACAGCCTCCTTTGGATGTGTGGTTCCAGCAGTTCCCAGAAAGTCTTTCAAGATACCCCAAGAGGGTCTTTTGGGTGGAGGAATAAGACATCAGCCAGATGTGACCATCATAGAAGTGGTTGCTTGGCCTCCAACAGCAAAGGCCCCAGAACAACATGGAGTAGAACCTGAGGTACTTCCAACTTAGATCAGCTTCACTGCTCCTTTAGCCCTGAGAGAAATACCAGGATCCCAGCCCACCTGGAGGAAAGTGGATCTTTCCAACCTGCACCAGCTCAGAGGAGCAGGAGGCTTAGCATCGCACCCTTCCTCCTAGGCTTCCTTTGTGGATACTTTATCTGGGGAGAGGAAGTGCTGGTGGGGAGGAGGGAAGCCCCCAAACAGAGGGGAAGGAGAGACCTGGAGGAGCAGGGCATAGGCCAAACCATACTTGTGGAAAACCAGTCATTTCTTGACTTTGTAAAGACCAGGTCAGTCAAGAACCGTTTTCTGGAATCCACACAAATAAAGAAGTATTTTCTTGGCATTTGATAACATCGTGTTCTGGCTGTAAAATCTGAGGACATGTTTGCTATTGCAACATTATTTTTAATGAGCTGTTACTGGCCTGTCCTGCAGTTAGTATTGCCAACAGTGTAAAGCATCACCGTGTGTTTGCAGGTAACACAAGGGACAACATATTTTGACCCCGAATTTCTGTTTAGTTTTAATTTCTGACACAAGCCCTCATTTTTATTCCAAACCAAAGGGGAATAAAGAGAGATTTATCTTTACTGGAGCCCAGGCTAACCGTGCTGGTTTATTAGGGGGAGCAGTTTCCTATCAACGGAGGAGGACAGTTAATGTTGTGACCACAGTAGAATCAGTTGTGTTGGTTGAATGAGAGCAGCTTGGAAATGCACTAGAAGGCCGGGGAGAGCAAGCAGGCGCTCCCCAGTGGTGGTGCTCTGACTTGTGCTCTCCGGAATCTTCTCAGCTTTTTGGTTGGTTACTGCCACCCACTTTGGGCTCCCCTAGCTTCTTCAAACCATTAAGGATTGGAGTGTGTGAACACCCAACCCCTACTCCACTCCCTCGGGTTTCAAGGCATCCGGCTAGGGCTCCTCTGCAGCATCCAAGCACCATAGATAGGCTTTTCCAGGGGATTGGAACAAGCTTTGCCATCCAGGCTGCCCACTGACACTGTGGTGCCACAGGCATAGGTCAGGACAGGAGGGCCCAGAAAGGGTGCTTTCCAGGCCATGAGTACGGATGGGCAGTGCAAGCCTGGCCAGGAGAAGGGACCATATCATCCGGATGTCCTCAACCAGGCAGCATCCGATTCTGGCACTTGGCAAGTCAAGCTGAAGTTCCTCAGCCCAGCTCAAGTCTCCCTATCCTCCAAAAAGTGGGGACCACCAACCCTCCTCCGGCTGGCTGACCCAGTGGCTACCCTCCAGCTACAGCTATATTCCAAGATCATGCTTTTGACACTTTTCATGGATCAAATGGAGTCGCAGACTCTTAGCCTGGCAACCCCTGCCCACCCCCCACCCCCAAGGTCTCTGGGATCTTGCTGGAACCATGCCTTGGAAAAGGGACTGGAGGCCCCAGCCTTTCTGAGGTTGTCATTAAACTCACTGCTGCCACTTAGCTCATTTTCTCCAACTACATAAACCTAGGCCTTTCCCTTCCCACCCTCCATTCTCCCCTGCTCAGAAGACATTTCAAACCACCGAAGATACTGGGCAAAGAACCTCCTTCGGCTCAAACAAAGCCACCTCTGTCTCTGCCGCCTGCTGGGTGTGCATTCAGGACAGACTTAGTGCAGTGGCAGAGAAGGGGGGGGGAGAGAAAGAGAGAGAGAGAGAGAGAGAGAGAGAGAGAGGGGGGGAGGGAGAGGGAGAGAAGAAAAGAGTTTCCCGGACATCAGCTCTGGGAAAATTGATGAAAAGTCACACACTCGTGCAACACGAAAAGCTTCGGGTTTCATTTCTTTTTAATTAATTCAATTTCACAACAACATTAAGTGTAACAATATTTTGTGGAATTTTTCTCTTTTCTTAAAAAGGATTAAACTTGGGCAGAGGTGAGGGAGATTGGGGGTGAGAGGGGACGCAAACTACTGCAGAACAACAGGTGTCGCGGACAAAAAGTAAACAGATAGGGTGGCAGAGCGAGGAACCCTGCGGAGTGGAGGGAGAATTTTACAAGACATCTGTACATTTATCAAATAAGTTAAGATTCTCCTAAATTGATTGTCCTTCACTTAAAGCGCTCCGGTATGTCTAACTTACCCCTCTGGGCATTGCTACCTAGCCTTGTTGTCTTTCTTTTTCCCTTTCCCCTGTTTCATTTTCTTTCTACACTAATGACTGCCATTATACTGTGGAAAGGGCTGCATCCCTCGTGGAGGAAGGAGCCGGGCTCTGAAAATTTTGTACAATATTGCACAGGTCTAAGTACAATAGTTTCCGTAGAACAACAAACAACAACAAAAAAGGTAGAGCAAGAGGATAAAAAGATACAAGTTAAAAGAAAAGGAAACCATTAATCTCAAAAGAGAGAACAAAGTAATAATGCTAAAGTTAATAATAATTTACTGACAAGTGAAATTCTCCAAATAAATGGTAGTAAATAAATAAGACCATTCCAACCCGACCAGATGTGGAACTGTTTGGATTTCTCACAGTTCTGATTTTGTTGTTGTTGTTGTTTTAGCTCTTCTCTTTAAAACACTTCATTAGAGGACTCGTCAGTCACAAAGCAAGACAGAGGAAGAGGGTAGGTGCCACAGACCTCTCTGGGACAGAAAATGGACCTGGGTCTCCATTCTTAGTAGACAGGGCTCAGATTCTGAAAACTAGGGAGGATAACTGGCCCTGAGGGGGAAAAAACCACACCCACAAATCCAGAAATAAAAAAAAAAGCATTACCAACGCATGTTTTTTCTCTGCATTCTGAAAATAATTCCACAGAAAAGGGAAAGAACCTAGAGAGATTCAAATTTTGCGCACATTTTCCTTCTATAAAAATAAAAACAACAACAACAAAAAAGAGCTACGGTGCAATCAAAATGTAGGGCAAGGACTACACATTTTTCAAAAGCTTTCAGCAGAAAGATGTGACCTAGGAATGTTGTCTTCCCCCCGCCCCCCTTGTTTTCTGTTAACAGTAACCCAAACCAAAAGTAAGAGGAGAAGCGCCTCAAATCCATTGGGGATGAATTGCACACACACACACACACACACACACACACACACACAAATAATAATAATAATAATAATAATAATAAGGATGCATCGCAAATACTTACAACTCGCTACCCACTGGGGGAGGGGGCCAGGCCGTGCGCCGCCGCCGAGGCCCCGTTCCCCAGGGCCACCGGCGGGCGGGCGTCGGGGCGCCTCGGGCCTAGCCAAGTCTCCTCCGGGGTCCAGAAAGGTGGCCGGGCTCTCCCTCCGTCCCTCCCTCCCTCCCGCTCCCCTCTCCGGCCTCAGACCGGCCTCAGCAGCGGCACGGACGACACCACAGGGTGGGAGTAGTAGACCGGGTGCGGGAAGGTGAGCAGCGGCTGGCTGACGGGCACCGGGGCCCCCGCGGCCGCGGCCGCCGCGCCCTCGGCCGCCGAGTTCTCGTGGTAGAGGATGGGCACGCGCACGATGCGCTGCGCCGCGGCGTGGCTCAGGTTGGCCGCCTCCAGCTCGGCCGCCAGCTGCCGCTTCCACTTGTTGCGGCGGTTCTGGAACCAGATCTTGACCTGCGTCTCGGTGAGGTGCAGCGACGCGGCCAGGCCGGCGCGCTCCGAGCTGCTCAGGTAGCGCTTCATGTCGAAGGTGGACTCGAGCTGGAACACCTGGCTGCGCGAGAACACCGTGCGCGTCTTCTTCTTGCGGCACGCGGGCTTTTTCTCGGGGCTCTCGGCGCCCTTCTTCCAGTCCTCGGCGCCCGCCGCGGCCGCCGCCGCCCCCACGCCGGCGCCCGCGGCGCCCGCCGCGCCCGCCGCCGCCTCGCCCTCCTTCTTGCCGTCCTCCGAGTCGCTCTCTTCCAGAATGATCTCGTCCGGACTCTTGGAGTCCAGCTCCTTGGGATCCGGGTCGGCCTTGAGCAGCGGCTCGGGGGAGTCCCGGTCCGTCCCGGAGGCCGGGGAGGAGTCTCGCAGGAGGGCCTTCTCCGAGGCTGGGGAGACACAGACAGACGGACGGACGGACGGGCGGACACGCAGACCGACACAGCCGTGAGCGAGGCCCGGCGGGCGCCTGCGGGCAGCAGGCTCTTTCCGCGATGAGCCCGGAGCCCGGAGGCCTCAGCACCCCCTCGGGCCTCCCTCCCCACGGGGCAGGGCTGGGAACCCCAGACTCCCAGGAGCGCGCGTGCCAGGGGCCCGGCGGAGGAGTCGCCGTCTGCGTGGGGACACCCGCTTCATCTCCCTCTTCTAGCTCGCGTCCCCGTCCACGCGGCCCCGGGCGTCCGCGGGCACCACCCCCGTTTCCAGCCAGCGGCCTCCTTCCCGGGGGCCGCGCCGCGCCCGGGGCCGGCACCGGCTCCGCCGCTTTTCTCACCAAGTGGGATCGGGCGCCGGGGCCGCGGTGCGGGGCGCGGGGGAAGGAGCTGCGGGGCCAGGGGCGCGGGGAAGGAGCCCCACCCCGGGTGTGCGGGCCTGTGGGGTCCCCGAGCCACGCGAGACGTGGCGCGGGCGGGGAAGGGACGGGCCCGCGCAGGGTAGGGGAACGAAAGTGCAAAGAGAGGTCGGTACCTTCTGGTCGTGGGAGGTGGCCGCCGGCGGGGGTCAGGGTGTAAGGGTACCACCAGGCCGGGGAGCGCTCCAGGTAGTGCGCGGGCAGGGCAAACCTCTGCGCTGGGATCTCAAAGCGGGGGAAAGCCAGGTCGCCCACCTGCGAGAGCGCGAAGCCCGCGGCGCCCTCCAGGGCCCCCTTGGCGGCGGCGGCGGCGGCGGCGGCGGCAGCGGCGGCGGCGGCGGCTGAGGCCGGCGCGAAGAGCGTCCGTGGGGGCGGCTGGGGCTTCGGGGGCTGCCGGTGGTGATCGCCGTTGAGCAGGTTCTTGATGGAGAACGGGGATTCCTTGGGCGCCGGTGGTTGGGGCGGCGGCTGTGGAGGCGGCGCGCTGGCGGCGCCGGAGGTGTCCGGCCCGGGCTCCGGCATGGTCCCGCTGTCCTCCTCCGGGTCTCAGGGTGGGGGGGGAAACGGCACCGGCGGGCGGCGGGGCGAGCCGGCGAGCGGCCGGAAATCAGACCATAAACGGAACTCAACTACGGGGCACCAAGTCGGGGGCCGCCCGGGGCGCAAATCGAGCCGAGGGAGGGCGGGGTGAGGACCAGGCCGGGGCGGGATCGCATGGGGGGGTGGGGGAAGGAGGGGTCCGGAGGGGGCGGGAGCGGCCCTGCCGCGGCACCGGGGGAGCGAGGGGGCTCGGCGGCCGCCGCAGCTCCCGGGAAGGAGGCGGCACGAGCCGTGCCGGGCTTGGGGCTGCGTCAATCCGGCGCCGGATGCTAATGATGAAATCAAAATGTCATCCAAGTTAAATGCGGGGAGTATACGGCGATTGGGCGCGTACAATGGCAAATGGGATTAGGCAGACGAAGGCGCAGCCGAGTCCGGGCCCCGCAGCCGCCTCCACCACCGCCCCCTCCTCGCCTTCCCTTGGATTTTGGCGCTTTGGCTTTAGGCTATAAGAGCCCGCCTGTTATTGGCTTTATATAGTCCAATTAGGCAGCAAATGAGGACAAACCTATTAGCACAAAAGGATATTGGCTCCGGCTAAAGAGGCACTCGGAGCGCTCCCGTGAGCGCGGCGAGCGGGCGGGCGAGGGACCCGGAGCCGGCGGCGCCCCCGGCCGGCTGGAGCGCACTGACAGCCGCGAGCCTCGAGCCGGCGCCGCCTTCACCCCCCCCCCCCGCCGCTCGGGACCCGCTCCCCGCCGCGGGGCCCGCGGGAGGGGGAGGGACGGGAGGGTCACCTCGGGGTTACCCGCGCCCGCAGCTGCCGCTTCCCCGCCCCCAGGGGCTTGGCGGGGGCCCGCCGGCCACGCCGCGCGGGTCCCAGAGGCGGGACGCCACCTCGGCCCGCGAGGAAATGGGCACTGGCCTACCCTTTGGGGTTCAGTGGCCTCAGCATCCCCCACCCCCAAAGCCTGCTAAGAAGGGTGCAGCCACGAAGAGGTGAATTTTGAGTTCCCCGTCCACCGTCTAACCCGTAGGAAGGGGGTCCGGAAACTAGTTCTGGCGGTGCGTCTGCGTGCTGAGGACTCCGGAGCCCCGGCCTTTGGCCCGGGAGAGCCCGAGGGAGCCGTCCTGGGGGAGCAGGAGAGGGGGCGCGCTTTTGCGCCCCCGCGGGGCGCGCAGGACCCGCCGACGCCCGCGCGACCCTCGCGCACCGACGGCCGCCCTCCGAAGGACTCGCCTGTCCCCTGGATGCTGGTGCCCAAGACTTGAGGACCAGCTCAGAGTCTGCTCCCGCGAAGACAGCACTTCCCCGCGGAAAGTGTCCCCGGCAGCTACCTAAACGCTCCCATAGTGATCAGATGACCCGAAGGAGGCGCGGAGTCCCCTCGTCCGTCAGGACAGAGGCAGCCACGTATGCAGACTGTCCCCAGGGCCTCCACGTCCCTGGAGAACCACGCCAGGCCTCCGAGAGACAGCTGCTCGAGGATCGTTGGCTTCTCCCGGCTTACAAACAGCTCCCCAGGCCGCACAAAGAAGCCAGAGATGCAGCGTTCAACAAATCAGAGTTGTCTGCGGGGGCCCTACCTGAGAAACGGCTGCGGACTCGGAGAAGGATAACAAGTTGTCTTTTGCGCTTTCTCATTCGTTAGGGTGAGCCTTGCCTAAATTCGAGACTGCCCACCGTTGACAGACGTGACCGTTTTGGGTCCCCAGGAAAGAAGGAGGTGCTTTTTTTTTTTTTTTTACTTTTCAATCCTATGGCGCCACACCCTCCACGAACAAATCTCGGTGGACACTTTTTAATGTTTTAGCGTTCACCTCCAGCACGGAACCCGACCTTTGGCTAGTAAATGGCGCCTCACAAACAATTGCCAGGATTACTCCTCTGAGCGCGTAGGGCGCTTTAGTGAAATGCAAACCAGCGCACCGTCTAAAATCCTGGCTGGAACCCATCACCGCCCAGGACTTGGTAAGGAGGGTCTCACGCTCGGACCTGACAGGTGGAGACCCGCACCCAGAGCGAGGACCCGGCCCTGGTCTTCCCACCGGCGCGGATCGGGCCACGGGCTTTCCTCGGACAGCCGGCTCCGAGCGCACCGATGGCGGAGGTGCGGAACGAGAGACCCCCTCGGGGGTGCGGGCCCTGTGTGCCAACTTGCCAGAGTTCTGCCGCACTGCGTTGTCTTTAAAGTCAGAGGAACAAGGAGCTTTTTACCTCTGAAGAAAGGCTGAGGACTTAACCTAAATGGAGGAGCCCTCACCAGGGAGGAGGCTCTGCACTCAGTACCAACCAACAAACAAACCCCTAGGAACCGAAAAGGACCTCCTTACAAACAGACAAACAGGAACAACCACCACCACCCCGGGGGTCTGTCTGGAGCAGTGGCTCTTGGTGGATCAAGATGAGGAGGTGTTTGCCCGGGTCGGGAAGCATCTGTGCGTGTGTGCGCGCGCGCGTGTGTGTGTGTCAGTGCCAGTGAGAGGGGTGTCTTGGCGTGAGCATCCCCAGCCGGCCATCTCCCGAGACAGGGCGTGAACCGCAGCAGCTTGCTTAGACCAACTCTGCTTTCCACTTGGAGAAAGCGCCCACCTTGGGCCCCGGCGGAGACGTCACAGCTCCTCCGCCCTCTGGCGAGAGGTGATGCTTCTCCTTCCTTGTGCCCGGGGCTGCAGTCAGAGTCAGGCACACAGCGCCCTCTATGGGTCATCCTCCACACCGAGCTCCAGGCGGGGCTGGCACCGTTTAAAACCCCGCCAGCAGCCCAGGAAGGGGTGACGCTGTCCAAAAAGAATTGTACCCATTACGTCACTTATGGAATGGTAACCTCTCTGTACAACACCTTAATACTAACAATCAAATTATATTTTAAGAAAGCCAGTGAGTGAGGTCTTACCCTTTCTTACCTCCATTAAGAAACAAAACCAGCAAGGAACTGGTGCTTCCTGCATGTGATTCTAGGTATTCAGGAGGCTGAGATCCAAGGATTATGATTCAAAACCAGCCCAGAAAAAAAAAGTCTGTCAGACTCTTATCTCCAATTAACCATCAAAATGCTGAAAGTGGAGGTATGGCTAAATTAGTAAAGCACAAGCCTTGAGCAAAACAGCCAAGTGAGATTGGAGCCACTTTTGGAAGAAGTTCTCCCTGCAGCCAGCTCCTTCAGCCTCTCATCCAGCTGGACAGGCAAATACTGCCACAGTCACAAACCCAATATGTTTGCCATTTAGGGGCTTCCCCTTTGGGTGGCAATATTGAAATAAGAGTGACCACTCCCCCTCAGGGCATTCTGCTTCTTGTCTTTGGAAATTTGTGGCAACCGTTTCCATTTAAGCATATGACAATTAAATCGTTGAGGGTTCTGATGCCGAATTAATTACCCAGCAGAAAAGGGATCAATTGTGTAAATATATCATTTATGTAATGAGTCCTGGCTGTGATTTAGATGTCCAGATTGGTTTTTCCTCTAACTCTGTCCTGAAAACAAGTCTAGCCTTTGAGCTAGGGCCAAACAAACAGCCTCTATTAGGTCTGAATCCAGGGCATTAAGTGGCCCAAATAGACAGAGGGTGGGGGGAGGGAAGGCAGGTGATACAGGGGGCTGAGACTGTGGGAAAATTGGAGCAATTTGCCAAAATGAGCCAAGTTCCTTCTATTATTCTTCCTGTCTCTGCAGAAAATTACTCTTCAGAAACAGGGAGTGGAAGTTAAACATCCCCTTAAATGACACTTCAGGCTCAGCCCATTTCACCCCTCCCCACTCTCCACCAGACACTGGAGTCCAATTGTGATGGCCTTTGCTGAAAAAAAAAAAAGGTGTCTCCATTGGGTTTCAGGAGGCAGCAGAGGCAGCCCAAACATTTAACATCCTTGGGATCACCCAAGCTGGCTGTCAAGCATGGAGCTACCAGCCCAGCTCATTGCTAGATTCAAGGCTGCTCTCAGCCAGTGTGGACAGCTCCTCTGGGGAGAGGCAATGGCTGTCTCAGTGTTTTAATCCACCTGGCACTCTTCATGAGCACGCATTTGTGTTGCTTGCACCTAGTCCTGACTCCTGCCTTCCTAGGTGAGGACAGCCACCTCTCCCCCATGTTCTCACTGAATCATATGCATTTGCCTCTCATGACATGAGACACATGGCTGTTCTTTTCACAGCCCACAGATCTGAGGACACAGAACACCTCAGCCAAATTTGTGGAATGTATCAGCAGGTCATCTGACAGCAGGGAGCTCAGAGTAGCAAGAGGGGCTGCTACAAAGGCCTGCTCAGTAGGTAGCTTCTGTCCCAGCCTCCTAGAGAGCGTCTGTTCTCCCAGTGATGGTCTCATAGCCACAGGCTGCCTCTGGACTCATCACATGACCATCATAGAAAGGTCTTGAGTTCTATCCTTGCTCTACTTGCACTCAGTTTCCTTATCTGAGTTTCAAGGTCACTATTTTGTGATTATAAAATCTTTATAAAACCAGCAGCTGTCCTGAAGGAAGGGGACATGAAGTTGTCTGTCTGTTTTACAGTGTGAAACATGGAACATAAATGGTCCAGGAGCCTTCAGCCCTGGGGAATATTGAGAGGGTAGGAGGTAATTATGCATCAAATGCCATGTATTTGTCAGGAATTCTTACTTAATTGATGTTTTATTGCTTCCACTGACATGTGTGATCGAAATAAAATTGTATCTACAGGCAAAGAAGTGGAATTTATTTCTGCTTGTATCTTAACGGGGAGAATAAAGCATCAATTAAACAATGAAGATGACATATATTTGATATATGATTGAAAAGAGGAATATCAGTCACTGAAATGTTGTTTTACAATTTACAGTAATAGAGCACTTCAAAGCAGGGGCGAGGCACAGTTCACACATAGGTTGTCATTTAAACATAGTAAAAAGTATATCACTGTTAAGTACTATAGAAACCGTTCACTTTTGGTAGTAGTCAAGAATGAAACCAGTAAGCATCTTGTTACATTATCCAGCTAAGGAATAACAGGAATCTAGAGGAGGAATGGGGAGAAGTAGAATGGGTCTCCCAAAGAATGACCTGTCCAAGAAGATTTGAGAAGGAGCACTAGAAGCCAAAATCACCAGAGGGCCTATTAACAGAGCTGTGCTGTGCTGGACTTGACCTTCTTGAATTACGATCTTTTTTGCAGAAGTGGAAATTGGTGCCCAGAGGCATTGCTGAGGTCACACAGCAGATACCGTATCTAATAAGTTCAGGATTTGAACCCACGTCATCCTAACTCTAAGGGTTCTCTTTTGCCACTTGGTTCCAGATAATTAGCAGGCAAGAGAAGAAAGCAAAAGACACTTGTGCAAGCCAGAGAAGGATGAGGTGGTGCTCAGAAAAACAGCGTTGTGAAAACAGAATCTATAAAAAGGCTGGTTGTCATTTAGCATCGAAGGCCATCAGATGTATAGAGAGCAGGAAGATGAAAATCGCAGGGAAGCACGCAGGAGTCCTGAAGAGACAGGACCACTGCAGACACAGCCGACATGCACCACCTCTGCATTGGTGCATCTTTAGTTCAAAAGTTAGTTTAACCAGAAGAAGCCAGGGTCAATTAAACTTGTAGCTACTTTGTAAAAGAAAAGAGATCCCGAATCAAGCTGAATGCCTGTAAATCAAATCCAGACATTTTTGCTTTTATCCTTTTATAATGAAAATGAAAGTTTAGTCCTTATTAAAAAAGAAAACCTTGTACCCTCCACAAAGGTGCCAATGAATTAAAAAAACTGGAAAAATTCCTATCACAAAATGATAAAAGTATTAATCTCCCTAATATATAAAAAAATCATTTGGGAATCATTGTAATTATATCAGACTGTAATATAAATCCACCCATCCCTCCTACTTTCCTAGCTAGGGACATAGCTCAGTGGTAGGAAGCTTGTCTAACACGGGTCACACCCTGAAATCTATCCCTCAAACATAAAAGAAAAGAAAAAGATATGTAGTGGGCAAGTCACAGAAATGAACAAATTATAATCAACTTTCCAATATTCAATTAGCAAAATTAAGGAACAAATAAGGATCAATGCTGGTGAGGTTGGAGAGAAATGGAATTCTTACCTCGTGGTTGGAAATACAAGTCACTGTATGTTTTCCCCCAAATATAACAATGCCATATTTGGAGCAATTAGTTTTCCTTGGGAACATATCAAAAAATACTTGGAAGTTTAAATATATACTCACCCTCTATCGACACAGATATATATGCTGGAATCTGTCATGTGATGAAACCAAAGCCAAATCATGATACAGGCAAACCATACAACAGAAAACTACTTAAGCCATTAAAACTGATGTTTCAAATGTCTAGTGGAAAAAGCCAAATCTGTATACCAACATCTCTCTTTTCTGTACCAACTTAATAGAAACAGTATGGATCTGGGAGCGTAGCTTCAGGGCAGAGAGTCTGCCAATCATTGTGCCCTGGATTGGAGCCTCAGAACTGCGAATCATAGAGTAATAGTAATATGCAGCATGTACACAGTTTTTCTTTTCAAAAAAGAACAACTGGGGCCGGGAGTTTGGCCTAGTGGTAGAGTGCTTGCCTAGCATGCACGAAGACCCGGGTTCGATTCCTCAGTACCACATACATAGCAAAAAGCCAGAAGTGGTGCTGTGGCTCAAGTGGTAGAGCCCTAGCCTTGAGAAAAACCAGGGACAGTGCTCAGGCCCTGAGCCCAAGCCCAGGACTGGCAAAAAAAAAAAAAAAAGAAAGAAAGAAAGAAAGAAAGAAAGAAAGAAAGAAAAACTGCAGAGACAAGTCTGTGTTTCTGTGTGTGTGCATAGAAAAAGAGTGTTTGAAAAGCAAAATAAAACTTTCTACATCTTAAATAATGGGTTAATGGATACATTTTAGTTGTTTTCTATATTGTTGCAAATGTTTGAGTTCTGTACAATAAGCAAATATTTTTGTAATCAGGAAAAATATTTTCAGAGAGAACAGACTGTTTTGAAATAAAACACTGAAAGGAAAGAGGTTGAGGATGGAGTTTTAATATTTTTTTGTGTGTGTGCCAGTTCTGGGCTTGAGCTCAGGGCCTGAACACTGTCCTTGGACTTTCTCAAGGCTAGAGCTCTACCACTTGAGCCTCAGCACCATTTCTGGCTTTTTTCTATGTATGTGGTACTGAGGAATCGAACCCGGGTCCTCGTTCATGCGAGGCAAGCACTCAACCAACCACTAGGCCAAACTCCCTGCCCGGAGTTTTAATATTATTTATAATAAATTACAAAATGATCACCAAAGAACTAGTGGGCTTCTTTTAAGCACCAGTTTGCTTTGAAATCTAGGGACAAAATGACTGCATTTTGTTTGAACAAATAATAGTAGATTGACAAGTTGCTTAATGGAGAAACTGATAGTTAAGAACAAATTCAGGTGGCTGTGCCTTGATGGCATGAGCCAGCTCAGTCAGTCTAATAATAGGTGAGTACCCTCTACAGTTTCCATCAGAGAACATTCAGCTCATCAGGGTTCATGTGCAGACAGCGTATTTATTATTGTTTTGGTAGTGTAGTTATTCCTAGCTAACAATGGGCTTTAGAATTTGTGTTTTTTTTAAACTGAAGATTTGATCATCTATTTTTTTGAGAAAGATAATTTGGTTTTGGCAAAAAGAGGAAGCAAGGTTTTTGTTTTGCATTATTGTTTTATGGATGGAGAGATGAGAGAGGAGCTGCAGGATGGCTGGTATCTGCCCCTGTTCCTTAGCTCCTTGGCTGGTTTGGAGCCTAGATATGGAGACAAACAAGGCCAGAGGTGAAGGGACTGTTTTCTTCTGAAATATGAGAGGCTAAAGGTACAGACATCTTGGCGGTGGGGCTTAGGGTGGGTTGGAGGGCGTCAGTTTTGTGTAGTTCACTGAAGGGCCATCAAGATCCTTCTTGCCCTCGGACTGGACCCCCAAAGAAGAACAGGATCAGGGGAATTCCTTGTTTGAAAGAGAAGAACATGATAATTCAGGAGATGGAGCGGCTGGTAGGGAACACCTTGCATAGACCCTAAGCAGCTTGGCTTTTCACCTGGGCAGCCTCTGCGAGCCATACCATCACCACCCCTGTATCTCTGCATTTCCCTGCCAAGTCTCCTCAGGGAGCATCTGACTGGTAAGTCCAGGTCACAGACCTGTTCCAGTCACCTGGGGTAGGAAGACAGATTTGCCCCAGTTCACAGGAGCAAGACCCAGATGGCAATCCCTTGTATCTGCACAGCAAGTGCCCTCTGCATGACCTCACAAGGGCGTGGAAAAAATGAAGTGAGATGCTGGTGGCTCACACAGTAATGCTCCCTACTCAGGAGGCTGAGATCCGAAGCTCAAGGGTCAAAGCCAGCCTAAGCAGAAAAGACTGTGTAACTCTTATTACCCAGCAGAAAGCTGGAAGTGGAGCTGTGGCTCAAGTGGTAGAGCTCTAGCCTTGAATGAAAAACAGCCTTGAGCTCAAGTCCCAGTGCTAATGCTGAGAGAGAGACAGAGACAGAGAGAGAGGGAGGGAGGGAAGGAGGGAAGGAAGGAGAGAGAGAGACAGAGAGACAGAGGCACAGAGAGGGAGGGAGGGAGAGAGAGGGAGAGCATTTGGCATAGAGCCCAGAGCACAAGACTGTCTACTATGATCATTGTGACACTGTTCATTATTTAATTAATTACTGCGCATGACACCTAGAACTGGCCAATTAGAATACGTGCTGCCAGGATCCTGACTCCCTAGAGAGTGATACAAATTTTGTGCAAAGGGAGAAGGCCAGGATGCAATAAAATGGATTACTAAAATGACAGCTTTTGCACAGAAGGCATTCCACTCAAAAGGAGGGATAATGAATTTCATCTAACAAATAAAGATCTAATCAATAATTAATGCCAGTAACCACAAGCATGGTGTCCCACTGAATTGGTGTGTGAATGTCTGAATCTTCAGATCAATCAGGAAGAAGCTTTGGGGGTAGAGGTATTTGGATTCCTTCTCTGTGTCATTTTCCCTTCTCTTTGGAACAGATCCTAAGTTCTAGGAGCAAGCATGGCAGGCGGGAGGGGCTCAGCTATGAGATGTAAGTGGGGATGCTGTAAATACCTCTGGGAAGCCTACTTAAGGCTCATACGATATGCCACCCAGATTAGTGCTCCCTAGCACACAGTCTTAGTTTTGCCACCTCGATTTAATGCATGAGGGAGCTGGAGCTCAGTGGGCTAAGCAACATGTTCAAATGTCACACAGTGAAGTGGTGAAATTGCTGGACTAATGAGGTCAGTTCCTCTCTTTGAGAGCCATGCTTCTTTCAACACAGCAGATGGCAGTCTCATTTGTATCCCACAAAATGTACCCTTTTCAAGTGCAACAAGTTTTGTGGAATGCATATACCCATGTAACCACTGCCAAATCAAGATTAAGATCATACCTGTCTCCCTAGAAAGTTGCAACTTCTTTGCAATTACCCTCCATCCCTGAGCCTCCAGCAACCATTGACCTGCTTTCTGTCATTAGAGATTCATTTTGTCTGTTCTAGAATTCCATATCAATGGATTCATTTGCCATCTCCTGTTTCAGCTCTGGGCTCTTTTGCTTAGCAGAAGCACAACTTTTTTGGGGGGAATTGAATACTGGTATTCGTTTTGTCTCTCGTATGGCTGACTGGTATGCCATTGTGTGGACGTACCAGTGTGATCTGTTCACCTGTTGAGTTCCATTTAGTTTGTTCCCAGTTCAAAATTTCTAGAAACGTTTCCATGCAAGTCTTTGCATATACAATGTCTTTGCATCCAATAGTACATTTGTGTTTATGTATATGAAGTTTACAGTTTAAAAAAGTATTTTGTAGTATTTTCTTTTTGAAAAATGATGATTCACAATCTGATTATAAAAATTACTTTTGCCAAGCCATATAATGAATGATTGTTGTCCTTAATGTACTATGTTGTCTCTCATCTCCTTTGCTGTCCCTTGGTTATCTCATATTGGTATAGTATCTCACTTTGTTATCTGAAATATTGAATTTATTTGTATTTGGATATTTGAAATTTGATAGGGAAGGGGGGAAAACCAAGACGGGTGGGGGGTGTGGGGGGGGGAGGGAAACGGGTACCAAGACATGTGAAAGGGTATCAATGTATGTGAATTAATGCACCTTCTATCTGGCAAATATCATGTAACCCTTTCACTAATTACAATAAAAAAATAAAAATAAAAATAAAATAAAATAAAATAAATTACTTTTGCCAAAAGTTTAGTTATTATTGTGTTTTAAGAGCTCATTAATAGTTGTCTCTGAACTCCAGTACTATTGTATGTGTAATTATCAACATTCTTTGACAGACTTCTTTAAGACAGGCTTCTAAAATTGTTGCGGGGGCTAGATATAAAAGTGATCAAATAAAAAAAAATCTGAAGCTTCCTTTTTTGGCTGGTGATGATGTGCAGGGAAAAATGATGTCACTCCCAATCTTCAGGGAGAGGGTAGAGTCTTGATTCTCTGGACACTTTCTGGATCTCATCTCTGTATGATGCTTCTCTGAACACTTTCTGGAACTTGTCTCTGTATAATGTAATAAAACTACACAGGTAAACACAAAAAAATAAAAATAAAAATAACTTTTGATACAACTGGGTTTCTTTTAAGGTGAGATGCTCTTGGCTCTTGGGGTGATCTATCTATGGGGCATATACGCCATTAGATGTCCAGAAACAAAGCCAATAACTTCGTTTAGTCTTTAAATACAGTATGTGCACACATTTGAACAGGATGCTTATCTTCAGGAGGAAAGATAGCAATACAGGTTGAGATCTTTTCTCCTCCTCCTCCTCCTCCTCTTCCTTCCCCTCTCTCTCCTGTTCTCCCTCCCTTTCCTTCTCCCTCTTCCTCTTCTTTCTTCATCTCCTCCTCCTCCTCCTCCCTCTCTCTTCCTCCTCCTCCTCCTCCTCCTCGTCCTCCTCCTTCCATGGCTTTGAGCTCTCCTTTAGCTCTTCACTCAGGGCAGGTGCTCTACCATTTGAGATACACGTCACTCAAGCTTTTGGCATGTTACTTAGAAATAAGTTTCTCAAACTTGTCTGCCCAGGTTGGCTTCAAAACTTTACCCTCAGATCTTAGCTTCCTGGGTAACTAAATATAGACATGAGCCACTGGTACCCCAGAGAGTTGGAACATTCTTAATTTTGAAATTAGAAATGCTCTCAAATGTAGAGAGATTGATTGCATGACGCTGTAAGCCATAAATTCTACACTTCACCTTGTGACAGGTCACAGTCACAATATATGTATTAAATATATATACATATACAATTATCACCAGGCAATATAGTATATAATATATATGACAAAAATAAAATTTTCATTTAGACTTAGATCTCATTCTCAAGATTATCCTATGATATCTATGCAAATATTCCCAAGTACAAAGAAAACCTTAGCCCTGAAATTCTTCTGGTCCTAAGAATTCTGGATAAGGAGCACTCAACCTGTAGAAATGCTACTTGACCCGTCATTAGGAGAATTGAGTAAGATATGGTTTGGCACATCACATCCAAGTTGCTTCTGTTTTGATGTTAGCTTTATGATAAGGGGATTTGACTGTGGAATAAGGCACCTTTTGTACCCTACACCCGAAGAGTTATCTATCATCACGTTTTATAAGTTGTAGAAATAAGTCCTTTCAAAATGGATTTGCTTCAACAGTTCATATTAGAATTGTTGACACTTCTTGGAGTCATCACTGTTGAAATGGCTACATGTAACTCAGCAGGTGGGGAGGCTCCCGACTGCACTAATTGTTTCATAAATAGTGTCAAGATGGAATTTTTCCCCCTTTGGCTCAAACCAAGTTACTGAAAAACCGATACTGTGCCACATGTTTATATTTTTTCTTGGCACATAAACCAGGTATTTTACAGACAGGGATGGGTCATAAAAGGCAAGTACTCACTCAAGTCACATGTTTGATTCTCCATCAAAGAAAAACAGCCATAACCATCTCAATTCCACTGAAATTTTTATCAGAATTAGTTGTAAATCTTGGACATTGGCAGTAGCACCTTAAGTGGAAATGGCTTCAGAACTAAACAACCCAGAAGCTTTCTAGATGAGTTCAAGCAAAACTTGCCTTGTGGTCTCTCTCTTTCTCTTGAGACAGGTTCTCCCTTATGAGTTCAAGCCTTGAATTCATAATCCTTCTATTCTACCTCCTAAGGGCATTGATTATAGGTATTAATCATCACCCCCAACCTTTATCCAGTTTTCTTACCAGTTTTCAGCATAGCAAATCAGTTGGATAAAGCACATTTGACATTAATAAGGATAATCATTGTTAGTTGTCACCATTACAAATGGTAGCTTTGATGACCCAGGAGAATGTTCAAAGCTGAATTATCAGGAGCAGATAACCTCGTGGCGACCTGGATCACCATTTTCCATCAGAGAGGAATTGTGTCAAGTGAGAATTCAACCAAAGTACCTTCTCCATATGCCAGAGGGTGAGGGGAGCTGACCCTGCCTGAACACACTCCCTGAGCTCAGTGAAACAAGACTTGGTCCTGCTCTTCTTTCTAAGTCTTGCTCCTTTGCACTTCCAGGAGAATGAGAATGGTTCCAAAAGTTGTATGTGACTCTCTAGGAGTTCAAGTTTCACTTTCTTCGTACCTGGTCCCTTGGTGCAGCCAGCTACTTCAGGTCAGGGGAAGGCCTCGTCACAGGAGCTGAGTTAGAGGGAGATGACAGGTCGGACTCTCCACAGTCCAGTACATATGACTGGCACTGCTGCAGCTAGGGTTGAGTCGAAGAACTTTTCGGCGAAATGCTGCCAAGTTGCACCGCATTCATGTCTGATAGCTGGTCATATTCTGCTGCTCCTATAAATTCTCAGTCCCAACCCAAATGCAGGTTTTGGCTGGAGCCACCTCTATAACCACAGCTCCCAGCCTCAGCTCACCTCCCCTTCAGGGTCAGCTCAAGGCATCTCTGCCTCTTGGTGATTCATGTCCTTCCAAAGCAAGTACTGAAACAGGAGAACCCAAGGATGACCAGTTTACTGCTCCCCAGATCAAGAACATGTCTAATTTTTTTTGCCAGTTCTGGGCCTTGAGCTCAGGGTCTGGGCACTGTCCTTGGGCTTTCTCAAGACTAGTGCTTTGCCACTTGAGCCACAGCACCACTTCTGGCTTTTTCTGTGTCTGTGGTACCAAGGAATTGAACCAAGGGCTTCATGCATGTTAGGCGAGCATTCTACCACTAGGCCATGCTCCTGGCCCAAAGGACGCTTCTTTTCACAAACACATCCACCAAAGCACAGTGCAAGGGAATCAAGGGGTGGAATGGAGAAATCAAACAAACTCACCATTTTACTCATGGCAAGCATCTGAGACCTTGAGAGTAGAACTTACACCGCTTGTAAGCAGAACTTAGTGAAATTGCAAACTTAAAATATTATTTTTTTGCCAGTCCTGGGGTTTGAACTCAGGGCCTCGGCACTGTCCTTGGGATTTCTTGAGGTTCGAGCTCTACCACTTGAGCCACAGCACCACTTCTGGGGTTTTTCTATGTATGCTGGGTGTCCTGAAAAATAGAACCCAGGGTTCATACATGCTAGGCAAGCACTGTACCACTAGGCCGTGATCCCAGCCCTGACTTTTCTTTTCAAAAGGAATCATTAGAAATGGTTGACCTGATTCCCTATGGCAAGGAGTGGGGGCATGGGTAGCTTTGACTGTTTTAAAAAAATCTATGCAATGTATTATTTTTTTTGCCAGTCCTGGGCTTGGGCTCAGGGCCTGAACATTGTCCCTGGATTTTCTCAAGGCTAGAGCTCTACCACTTGAGCCACAGCACTGCTTCTAGATTTTTGCTACATATGTGGTACCGAGGAATCGAACCTGGGTCTTCGTGCATGCTAGGCAAGCACTCTACCACTAGGCCAAACTCCCGGCCCAGAAAATCTATGTATTTTTTTAATTGGAGAGGGAGGAGAGTATAGTGGTCACACTAGAGAGTGGGTTTGAATCCAGCCACATCCCTCAGGTGGACCTCCAGCTCCTTATCCATGAAGCAGGGTGCTAGCAGCTGTGTATGTGGGATGTAATTCTTGCATACCGGGGGCCCCCTGAGTGCTCTCTAAATACGAATATTAGCTTCTCTTCTTCTACTTGAACTTCCTGATTTTGATGCTCTCTTTTTAAAGAGCTCAGTGTGTGATCTCTGCAATAGGATGATCAATTCTTCTTTCCACAGTCTCTATTTATAACATGCTAATAAACACTTAAAAGAACAGAGTCTGATGGGACATACTGGTGCCTGCTTGTAATTCCAGGATGGAGAATTCACAGTCAGTCTGGTCTACACAGTGAATGTAAGGCCTGCTGTAACCAAACCAAACCAAACAGTGAAACAAAACAACACACCTGAAGGAATGAGGTTTGAGTTTAGTTTAGTAACAGAACATATACCCTGAGTTTGAAGACACCCTTAACAGTAGGTTGGCTGGGAATAAGAGAAGGGGTAGCGAGAGGGGGGAAAAATCTTTACTTTCTGGACTCAGACAGAAAGCAGACATGAACGTGGTGACCACCCCGGATCTGTGTGGGACAGTGACATCTGATTACAGCTGCACATCTTTTGGCCTCACTGGGAGACCAATGGACAGGCTGGTAAGGGGAAAGCTGATGCTCAGGTAGGAGGAGATTCATTCTGGAAGAAATCAGGGCCTTTCTTCCTCTCCCCAACCCGGGTTCTGCCATGCCTGCTGAAACCTCTGTTCCTCTAACTTATATTTTAATTAAGAAAGCCATCCTTCGGTGAAAATTGCAAAATTCTCATACTTAAGAATCAATAAAATGTGCACGGTCTAAAATGAGATTAATAATGGCCAAACTGTCTATTTTGGGTGTAATTATTAATTCATCAAAGAAAACCCGCTGCTTAAAACCATAGTTCATCTTGAGCGAGGAGACACTTCCACTTCAGTTCTGTTGTTAAAATCCCCTTCTATTGCTCCATCTGGTGTTAAATATAAAAAGCAGGACGGTTCAGTCTCTACCTGCATACATTTTAAATAAGAATTTCAACATTATCTTGTCCATTTAAAATAATTGTATGAAAATCTGAAGAAATATGATCTTGTAAAAGCTGCACTCTGACGCACCCAGCGAGTGAGTGAGAAAGAGCAGAGCCATGATTATTTAAAATTCATGGAGCCCGTGGCAAGATTAATCGCCAGAGGTTTCTTTCTGGGACAGTCCTGAAGCCTTGAGGCAGGAGGCTGAGACTGAGTATGGGGCTCAACTGGGGCCCCAGCCCCAGCAAAGGCTAGAGGAGGGGTCACTTTAGCACCAGCATGGACAGAGGCAGGACAGGGGTACTTCAGGGCTTTAGCAATACTTGCGTGCTCACTAGGCTGGTTGTGGGGAAGAGGACAGATGGTCTCTGCTTAAGGTTCGGGCAAGTCTGAGTCCTTCAAGTCACCTTCCATAGGCAAGGGCTGATGGGAGGCAGGGATTCTAAAGCAGAGAGGAGGAAGAGGATGGAGGGAAGAGCAAAGGACAGGACAAGAAGGATATCATACCTCCCTGCTTAGGGCTGCAGCTGGAGTTTCAATAATTTACCATCCCGATAGTTATCATCAGCTCCCACAGGGAAATGTGAAAGGGAATTGAAAATACGACTGTTGCTGTCTGCAGTGGTGAGTGGGGGAGGGGGGTCGCGAGGGGCCTGGGTTCCGTTGTGGGTTCAATTCTATTGCTATCTTTCTGTGTGACTTTGTCTATTACTGCTGTGTCACGGCACTATACCATCAGGGCTGAAAATGGTACACGTTCATTTTACAGGTCTGCAGGTTAGAAGTCCCGAATGGGTGGCTAGGAGTTTGGCCTAGTGTTAGAGTACTTGCCTAGCGTACACGAAGACCAGGATTTGATTTCTTGGTACCACATACATAGAATAAACTGGAAGTGGTGCTGTGGCTCAAGTGGTAGAACTCTATCCTTGAGAAAGCCCAAGGACAGTGCTCAGACCCTGAATTCAAGCTCCAGGAATGGCAAAAAAAAGTTCAAAATGGGTCTCACTGGCATAAATAAATAAATCTAAAGGTAGTGTGGTTGCAGTCCTTCTGGAAGCTCTTGGAGGATCATCCCTGCCTTTGACTTTCCCAGTTCCTGGAGGCTGGGACAGTCTTTGTTTCATGGCCTTTCCTCCGCATTCAAGGCCTGCTTGAAGGATTGGGTCCTTCCCACATCTGACCACGACTTCACTTCGTTCTTTCCCTGATAAAGACTTCCCAATCAAAGAAGAATCTCAAATAATGGCTCCATTTCAATAGCTTAAACTTGGTCAAATCTGCAATGTCTTTCTTACTATGTAACATAATCACCAGTTTTTTGGGGGGGGGGAGGGGGGAGGTAAGGGGAGGTGGGCTCATTATTCTGCTGGTGACCTTGCACAAGTCACTTAGCCTTTGTGAGCCTCTCTCTCTCCTCCCCCCACCCCCCTCTGTTACAATAGCAGCCCTGGCTGGCCACTGGCTGCTCCTCCCCAGTTCTGGAATTACAGATGTATGCAACCACACAACCAGCCAGTTTAGCCAGTTTTATTATTCTAAATTCAGTACAGAGTCACTTACATGGTGCTTGTGTTTTGAGCATCTGAGGTGATAAAGCAATACATGTGCTTTTTAATCTGTTACATTCAGTACCAAGAGAAGGAGTTTTTGGTGTATTTGAAAAAACTCAGTTTTAAAGCCTTTTCTGAAAGAGACATGTATAGCTGAATGGGGCCAAGGATTCTGCTTAATTGAACATATTTTTTCCCCTCTGTAAAGTAGTTTATGTTTGTAGGCAGCTTGGTTCCTGTTTTCCCTAAAAATCTCAAACTAGATTTTTGAGAGCCTTATGTATACACCAACAACCCAGGTATTTTCACAGACCCTTTGTTAGTCCCCCTACTGAGGCAATGACAAAGCTAGCCCCCTATGTGGAGACAGGAGAAGTGGGGAGCCCAAGCCTCTACCCAAGGGTGGGTAGAGAGTGTGGGTGCTGCCACGGGGGAGTGGAGGCTGGCAATGCTTGGACCACATGTCCAAGGATTCATTCTGTTGTTTTGTAGCCGACCTTGAGCAAGTCTTTCCCGGTCTTCACCTCCGTCTTCCCACTGGTTACATGGTGAGGGTGGAGAGTGGAGCTCACGCCTCACCACTCCACGCAGTGGGGACTTGGTTTCAATGAGTGATGGGTTGATTTGGGGTCACTTTGTACCTTGATAATCCTACAAAGCAAACCTTGCCTAGGACCCAGGCATCTCTGTCTAGAGCCAGGCACTAATGCGTTTCCAGTGTATGTCCATGGATCGTTGTGTTACAGTCACCTTAGACTCAACTTTGGTGATGGTTCAAATCCCCATTCCTGGGCCTGATTTCCCTTTCTGGGCTAGAGCCAAGGAATTTGCATCTGAACAACGGCTCTCAGAGTGATACTGATGTCCTTCTGAATTTGTGTACCGTAAGTACACAAACTCATGGAAATGTAATTTGCATCTTTCCACCTTCACCCTTGACCACTAACAGCCTCTGCTGGCCCCCTTCCTCTGCCTCCTTATTCAGATCAAATGAAGCATGGACTTCACAGCCCTGCCAGCCCATCTCCCCAACCCTGAATGTCCTTGGATCCTATCAGGAAAGGGAGGTCTTGGAATGAGGAGTTTCCACATGGGAGGAGACAGGAGATGGAAGGACACTCAGTAGTTGCACCTCCATATTTCCTTCCTGCAGGTGAGCCACCACCTGTCTCCAATACGCCTGAAGCTTCCCGTAAGTCCCTCATGCCCTCCCCATCTTTCCCTTTAAACTCTGTCATTTGTACAGCCTATTAACCTTTAACTTTATGACTACCAAAGATGAAATACTGGCAGCATTTAAGGCTGAGAATACTCCAGATCTACCTTCTTCGTTTGCAACAGAGGTGAACACTTTCTCTTAAATCAGTCATTTTTAATATCAGTCACAGAGACACTACCCATGAGAATATTTTTGGCTCTGCACAGAGAGCTGATTCATAATAAATGGGGCAGTACTGGATCCTACCTCCACACTGCCCTCCGGAGAAGCAGCCCTTCTCTTGTTCCTGGGAGGAAATGTGTAGGCGCTCATAAACCCTCATGGAATACCCATCGTGGGCCTGTGCCTGGGGCCCAAGACCAGTCCTTCTAAAGTCTTTGCTGAAATACACACATTTTAACTCCATTTTCCGAGGAGGGGGAAACTGAGCATCCTAGGTTAAGCAGTCCACTAGGGTGATTCAGCAGTTACTGAGTGGTGGGATTCAAATTGAATGGAAGCTGGGAGGGTCAGCCTGGGGGTGGTTACACTGTTGTATTTCTGGCCCCATACTGACTGGCACTTAAGGCTTACCATAACGTTTTGTTGAATGCATGCAGGAATGAATGAATGAATGAATGAATGAATGGCAGAATGAGCCCGGAGACCTGGGCTGATGGATTGCTTCTCCACGTGGCTGCTGAAGGTCACCTGATGCAGAACGGCCACATAGTCATTGGGAATCTGGCGTTGTCTCATTGCCTCTTCTGCAGCAGGGGTTCTCCATGGTGCTTTGCTCTCACAGGACACAAAGCTCTGAAGCCCAACCTGGGCCAAGGCTCTGGCTTGGAGCAAAACAAATGGTCTCCCTGCCACCCTGGAACTAAGCTTGTGGAAAAAGGGGCCTTTTCTGTTTGAAGCTATGATCTGGGGTTCATAGAATGAGCCTGGGAATATCTGCCCCTGCGTACTCTAGCTGGTGACAGGACTGTTTGATCTGCCTGGCCCCAGCACTGTCCCTCACATGATGTGAGAAGCAGAAAGCAGGGGAACAAGCTAGGGAGAGATGGAGGGGCTCAGGTCTAAGTCAGGTATTAGGCCCAACTGAGAAGTTCATAACTTTTTAACGTTTATGTAAAAGTTTCTCAGCTTGTTCTGGTCCCATTTTATGGTTAGTCTAAGGCTAGTCGAAAAGATAATATATTGTGACTGTTATATTATTTATTTTCAAGCCAACTTATTGATTATTGCGTGCTGAAAATGACAAATGGTGTCTGCACAAGGCACGGTCAGCAGGTTCTATTAAAGAAATGATAGTATTGCTCATGGATTGTTAAAAGGTTCAGTTTAGGTTCTTTATAGGTTTATATCCATCACTATTTAATGACCAAATGATGAAAAATATGAGCTGTGGGGACAATTTTTTTTCTGTGGGAGTTTTATGTCTAAGCAGTTAGCAAAATAAGATACTCCATTTTGGTGGGGGGGTGAGGTGGTAGTGAAGGGAGCTCTGATATTTTATTTCCTCAGATTTAATAAATTGTAATAATTAATGATAAGATTTTTTCTTCGTATGTGTGTGGGTCGTGGGGCTTGAACTCTGCCTGGGCGCTGTCCCTGAGCTCTTCAGCTCAAGGCTACCATCCTACCTTTGAGCCAAGCCCCACTTCCCGTTTTTCTAGAGGTTAACTGGAGATAAGAATCTCAGGTTCTTCTGTGCCCAGGCTGGCTTTGAACCACGAACCTCAGATCTCAGCCTTCTGAGTAGCTAGGATTACAGGAGTGAACCACTGTTCCCAGTGGATACAGATATTTAATCAAGCAAGAGGGTGTGCTAAAAAAGAAGAATGTGGGGCTGGGAGCTGGGCCTAGTGGTAGAGGGCTTGCCTAGCATGCACGAAGACCCGGGTTCGATTCCTTGGTACCACATACATAGAGAAAAGATGGAAGTGGTGCTGAGGCTCAAGTGGAGGAGCTCTAGCCTTGAGAAAGTCCAAGGACAGTGCTCAGGCCCTGAGCTCAAGCCCAGGACTGGCAAAAAAAAAAAAAAGAATGCTGACAGGCCAGGAGTTAAGTCAAAGAATCCAGTGTACAGGGCTCTTTCTGGGGAGGCTCCTACAACCGGCTGGTCTCAACAGCTTTCTGCTTCTGGCTTGGGAGTGAAAAGACCAAGGCTCATGCCAGACTGGGAGTAAAGGATAGGCTTCATCAATATTGCTCTTCCTTGTTGACTACAAATTGCTTAATCAAACTTCCTGGCCTGGCTAGAAGTTGAAAAGATCGTAAGGAAAAGAGCAAAGCCAGCACTTCTCAGCAGATCCTGAGATCTGAGGTTCGCAGTTCAAAGCCAGCCCAGGAAGGAAAGTCCGTGAGATTCTTATCTCCACATAATCACCAAAAAGCTGGAAGTGGAGCTGTGGTAGAGTGCCAGCCTTGAATAAGAAGACTAAGAGGGCAGGGGGCAGTGTGCAGGCCCTCTGTTCAAGCCCCAGTACCAGCACTAAAACAAAACAAGTTTTGCCCAGAGCTCATGGTCCAGAGACTGAAAAGTCAGAGCTCCCAAAGTAATCAAAGGGAGGGGTGGCTCCCTTGACCTCTCCCAGGACTCAAGGAGGCTGCTGTAGGTGCCGAGGAATCAGACATGGAATTCAACATGGGAAGCCACAGGCTATTCTCTTAGAGACAGCCGACAGTGTATGTTGTCTCCTGTAAATGGCCAAGTCAAGGCTCTGAGGTGGGAGGGAGCTGAAGCGAGTCATGCCAGAGCCTCCTGTACCATCTCTCTCCTGGGAGGCACCAACAGAGCAATATTCTGAAGGCTTGAATGTCTGCAAGACATTCCTCGGGAGTCCTATCTCCCCAGAAAGGCATCTGGGTCTGGACTATCCAATTACTGCTTGAGAAGGTACTTTGAAGAAGAAGTCTCTAGTTGGAAGATCCCTGGAAATGCTCTCACCCGGAGTTCTAATGGAAAGTACCACAAAGTCTTTCCTTCAGAGATCTTCAGCCTGTTCCCAAAGGGCAGGTGCCTCCTGGAAGTGGGAGGTAGGGGCAGTGACACAGGGAGGTGATAAGATTTGAAGATGCCTGTCTCATCTGGCAGAAGCTGTCAGATAATCATCATTGCCAGCTAGTGGCTTCCTTCCTTGCTATTACTTGAGCCTCGCTACTCATTGGTCCCTAAAGTTTGCTTGCATTCTAGTCATAGTCTCTTTCATTGACTTGATATTCATGCCATGTACGACCTGGAAACCACACACTGGAATTGCTAGAATCTCTGCCCTTTGAGCCCAGTGATGGTAGAGAAACAGCACAGAGATCTTCCCTTCTACCCCGTCACCCACTGGAACAGCTTCAAACTATTTTCATGATTGTGAAAACAGCTTCAGGAGTCTCAACTAACAACTGGTTCAGTACTGTAAATAAATTTCTAAATTCCTTGCAAATCCTTCCAAAAATTCAGCTGAAACCTACTTAAGATAAAAGGATTTTGTTTTTTGCTTCGGTAACAGGTAAGATGCAGATATAGTGTCTTCAGGTATAAGGTGTATTCAGGATGAGAATCTCTAGCACCTCTTCCTTATCTAGATTCTTGCTCCCCCATTTGCCCTTATAGTTTTCCCAAAAGTTTCTGAGATGTGATTGTCCCAGATTGTGCCATGTGATTGCTCAAAAACAATCACAGTGGCCAAGCAATTGCCACCCTCTGATTGGCCGGGCTTTTACCCCTGGCTCAGATGATGGTGGTGTGGAAAGAGGGGTGTGAACAGCCAACATCAATGGTTGCTGCACTGCAGTCTTCGCTTGACAATGGATTCTTTCACCTTTCAGATTTTTGTTGAGGCAGAAAGTCTTGATGAGAGAAGTCATTTGATTTTCCTCGGACAGTGAAGTATCATAGGGAAAAAGAGGCTTTGGGCTGTATAATCCAGACAAGGTCCTCAACCTCTCTGATCTTCATATTTTGCAATTATTTCTTCAGTGGGGATAATTACACTACGCCATGAGGTTATAAGTTTCAAATTAGAAGACATGTAGAGGCGGGGTCGGGGGGGGGGCGGTTAGGCATGCTGGAATACTGGAAAAAATACTGGAATAAGGAGAAAGACGGCTATTTCCACCCTCCTTCCCCATAAGACCCCTTGAAGGGGCTGCATCAACAGATACCCATCCCTGAGGAAGTTTACCATGCCGTCACTCCAGAGTGGCACTGGAGTAATCACCCAGAAAGCCTTACTGAGTCCCAGGAGGTCAGCATTACTGTACTGGGACAGAAAAAGCCCTCAGGGAGGGGAGGGGAGAGCCTCACCCCTGCCCTAAGGTGACTGTTCAAGCTTGACATCCAAGACTCTGGTGTGTCTAACCATGCCATTTTCTCCTTAAGTTAAAATAAATGCTTTTCTGTAAGGATAACATGATTGGATAGAAGTGTTCTGGACTTTGGAGGGGTCCCCAAACTAAAGTCCTGGCACTTCTGTGCTTGATGGACAATTGTTCAAGCTCTCAGTGCTTCGGTTTCCTGATCAGTGTAATGGATACAATATTCGCTCAGGACAGCTGACAGCATTATATAAACCACAAATGAGAAAGTACTTATCACATTGCCTGACATGTAGGGGGCACCCAATAAACTAAGCTTCCTTCTGCCAAAAAGGTGAATAAGTGGAACCAGAAGGAGGCAGTGCTTGTTTCTAGTTTGATCATACGTTCTCCAAAACAGCTTCCCCAGTAGAGCTCAAAGAGCCAATATCAACAAATCATACTTTGGTAGAAAACTCTGCCCTCTTCTTTACTTGTTTCTTAAGAAATACCATCATTCCAGGGAGATATTCAACCCTTTCCCTATTATCTTAGTTTCCCAGGGCTGTATTAGCAATCCTAACAAAGGAACACCAATGGGTGGCATGAGCAACAGAAAATGATCCCCACTTCTCAAGAGCTCCAAAGCCTGAGATCAAGGTGCTCAACTGAATATGGAGACTCCAACAGAGAGTGATCCCTCTTTCTTCACTTCTGGTGCTTATTGACAATTGTTGATATCTCTTGGCTTTCTTTTGCATTACTCGAATAAGAATTCATGGTCAAAGGTTGTCTTTCCTATGTGTTTCTTCTTGCACTCTCCTCTTCTAATAAGGATTCTAGCCATTGGACTCAGGGCTACCTGACTTTCCTGTGACCTCATCTTAATCAAATACATCTGGCAAAGACCTTATTTTCAAACGAAGTCACAGACTGAAGTCCCAGTGGGCATCAATTTGGAGGGCACAGCCAGCTCACAACACTTGCCATTGTTGGGAGGGGGAGCAATCAAAGAGTGAGTACTACAAAGACTGAAGTACGGAGATCTTTAGTATAAACTTTGCTGAATTTATAATTTGGTCAAGCAGGTCTATTAAAAAAATAACAGCACTTTCCTAAAAGATACTTTTCTTTTCTAGAGAAGAATGGGTTCTGCCTCAAGGACATGACAAATATCTCTTCAGAGGTGTCCAAAGGACAATAGATGAAAACTTTGCCTTCTTTGCTCCTCTGTTCCTACCCCACCTCTCAACTTCCCAATTCCCACCCCATCCCAGTCATAAGTGGTTTTATTGCCAGGAGCGAAGCCCAATCCTAGCACTTAAATAACAGGGGATTTGTTAGAATGCAGGGAAATCTCAGAATCTAGGGGCAAAAACATGTCTTCCTCATGATAACCTGGAGCCCAGAAAGAAGGCCTTCTCTATTTTGGGGCTCCAGACCCCTCCCTCTATTTCTCCGCTATCATCAAGGCAGTGTTCTAGGTACATCCTGGTTGCCTCTGCTTTCTGCATAAGCAAGAAACATTCTCCATCTCCTCATGATTCTGAAGCATCAGATGCCATTGCCCAATTCCACATACCTGAGACACAGATTCTGATTGGCCCAACCCAACAAATAGAGAGACATCCTCTGAATCAGGCACTCACGTGATACCCAGTCATCAGTCACTACCTGTTCATTGTACAAATATAATGCAAAGACAGTTATAGGATTCTCTTGTGAACGTGTAGGTAGAAAGAGGGATCAGCCTCTCTGGGCATTCTAGAATGAAGGGATTAAGAAAGGAGGGACTGGGCCAGGACTTTCACCTAGTGGCAGAGTGCTTGTCGAGCACGCATG